>NW_028262364.1:710000-730000 GCF_047370975.1 Nipponia nippon
TCCTTGCCCATAAAGCAAACGCCAGCTTTTTGAACTCTCTAACATTGGGGAGAGCAGCTGTGTCCTGGCCTGGACAGGCCAAGAGGAGGGACCGCCAGCCAAACTGAGGCATTCCCAATGTAGTTACACTGGATGAAAGTAAGGACCCAAACTGGAGTGAAACCATCCTTGTTGTGGCCTGAAATCAGCAGTAAAACAGTGTGAGCCTTGCAGAGGCAGCAAAAGGAGGGCTGAAGGCACAGAAGGTTGCATTTCAGTGCCTGTGCTGTGGGCAGTTCTGTGCCGGGTTTGTTCTGCTGTTGTTCAGCTGCACTCAGGCTCCTTCTGGCCCTGGCTGCTTTGTGGAGCTCATGGACGGAGCAGTGGAGAGTGACCCTGCCGTGAGCAGCGCATTCCCTTGCGATGAGGGACACACAATCACACACACGCTCATGTGCACCATCCTGGAATCATGCAAATCTCTGCACCCAGAAACACTTGCAGAAATCCAGCATGCAGACAAGTGCAGGCAAGCGAACACAAGCATAAACAGGACCGCCTTTACACTCAGCTGGGGACACCCTGGGGATAGCCCCAGCAGGGATCCTGGGGAGCTTTCAGGGGAAGGACGAGCCCCTAAATGTGCTAATGGTGGTGTTTGGGTAGCCAGGGAGACTGCCCAGAGGGGAGGTGAATTGGGAGCTTTGAAGAAAACCTTGTGTTCAAGGAGTCAGTGATCCTGGGCAAGCCATATCTGCTGTCTGGGGCCTCGCACTAAAGGCTTGAGAGGCCCCTACCTTAGCACGAGTAGCTGATGCAAGGGAACCTGCTGGAGTGCCCTGTGCCAGCCTGCGCTGCACGTGGGTGGACCTTACGGCAGAAATAACCTTCCAGTGTTTCAGGAGATGTATTATTTCTTTTTTTTTCTTTTTTTTTGGCAACACAACAGAAAAGGCAGCATGGCATGGGAGGGAAGCAGAAGCTCTCCCTGGACAGGATCTGCACAGTGCATCTTGGGAAAATCTGCCTGGGTCCATGTGATGCTGCACAAACGCAGGGTTCCCAACATCTGAAGGGATGTAAGGTTTATTCGCTATCTCTATTCCTCTTTTGATTCTACCTTACTAAACCAGCCATTTCATTATGTGGTTTGCTGTGAGGTCTATCTTTCTGAGATCTGAAAAGGACCCTGCACCACATCTTCCTCCAGGCCCCCTCCATGGTGCAGAAGAGGAGCGTGCAAAACGAGCCAGCAGAATTTTTCTGGGAGCAGTGTTAGGCAGGATATGGGCAAAGCCAGGAGCTGGGCCACTTCTCGGCAACAGGGCCACCAAGAGCCCCAAAGGAGTGACCCAGGCTGACATCATTTGCCTTTACTGGACTCCTCCAGCAGGTGAGCTGAGTTCTCTGCCCACGCTCATGTGTTTTGCTCCGGAAATGCTTGGGCCTCTCATCCTGTCACGCAAAAGGTGCCTTCCCTGGGGAATGTGCCTGGCATAAAGTAGGAAACGAAAAGACAGCAATTCAGGAAGCCAAAACACAGCCCATGGCATTAGCTGGGATGCTTTGCATTCAAGATGAGCTTGTCAGAAAATAATGACCGCTGCAAGGGCTGCCTCTGGCAGCCTGGGGCAGTAAAGGTCCATGATAAAAGGCAGCCCAGCTCCTCGCTCTCTCATCCACTTCTCTTGCCTCCTTCTCCTTGGGAGTCAGGTGAGTCTGAAGACCCTTCTCCTTCTCTGCTTTCCCTAAAAGGAGGTCTCACCTTAATGGACCTCTCAGCTGACACCAGCTTTGTTCTATGCCAGATGGTGGGGCTCTGTCATGAGAGAGGGAAGTGGGGAGAAGGTTGGACATGGAGGGAAGCTGGGACTGCACTGAGGTGGCTTCTGGAGGAAGGGGCTAGGCAGCCCCCGAGAGGCTGTGGTGGCACGTGGTGGTGCCATGTGCTGAACACCTGGTGGCTGTTTTTGGGCCCTGGCAGGATGAGGCCAAGAAGCCCTCATCCATCTCTGCACAGCCTTCACCTCCCAGCCCTGCGTATTCTTTGGCTTCCTCATGGTGTGGTGATAAGCTGCTCCTCACATATCCCCATGTTTTGCTTCCTTCCTGCCCTCTCCCCCAGGTGCACCTCGGACCCCAAGACATGTCCTGCTGCGACCAGTGCCTGCCCTGCCAGCCCTGTGGCCCGACCCCACTGGCCAACAGCTGCAATGAGCCCTGTGTCAGGCAGTGCCAGAACTCCACCGTCGTCATCCAGCCCTCCCCCGTGGTGGTGACCTTGCCCGGACCCATCCTCAGCTCCTTCCCACAGAACACCGTTGTGGGATCCTCCACCTCCGCTGCTGCTGGCAGCATCCTCAGCTCTCAGGGAGTGCCCATCACCTCTGGCTGCTGTGACCTCTCCTGCATTACCAGTCGCTACTGTGGCAGCAGATGCCCCCCCTGCTAAAAGTGCTTACAACGGCCTCGGATAAGGACCTCCAGGAACTCAGAGCATTATGCTGGACAGACGATCAAAGTTTGTGCCGTTGTTTGAAGAGCAGCTGACCATCTCTGGCTTGCCCTGCAAGGGCAGACTGGAAGGGACCAGCCTGGGCTCTCGGAAAACATGGCCAATGTCTACCTTTCCTCTCTTCCACTCACCCTTTTGTCTCTTCTCTTTGTTGTCTTGTGCTCCCCTCAAAGCCTCCCGCGAGGACCCCAGAAACCAGCCTTGAATGACCTGCTTGCCTGTCTGCCTTTGCCGGGCACGTCGACAGATGCCCTGTGGGAACTCTGCCACAGGAAAAGGGCAACAGATTCTTGGCTCCTCCTGCTCCTCCCCGCACTGGTGGCCTCCACTTGCACTGACCTCATTTCCCTCTTTACACTCATTAAAGAATTGCTGCAACCCCATCTTTGTCCCGTGGATTGTCTTTCCATCTGCATACTGACTGCTGAGGGAGAAAGCCATTGCTTTGGGGAGAAATTAGGAGGGGACACAAGGGGACCCTTCCTCACTCCTAGAGGCATTGGAGGGTGGGACACACTGCAGCGAGTCCTCTGAAAGAGGCACTGCCTCTTGTAGCTGAGGAAGACATCCCTACTTACTCCACAGCCAACGGCCATCAGTCCTTGCCTTGCTGCGCCTCTGATCAGAACTACCCGCTTGGCCCTGCAGCACGTCATGTGAACAGCAATCCTGACAACTGCTGTCCTCCAGAGAGGAACCGTGGGCACGTGGGAGTCCCCAGGGAGGTCAGCATTCCCACAAGCTCTTGGGGAAGAGTGCTCCTCTTGCTCTTGGGTGGAGCTGTGCTGGGCACGGAGGCTCAGAAGACTATGTTGCCAAAGGCTGGCAGGAGTATGGCATTAGCCAGGAAATGAAAAGGGAGCATCCTGGAAAACAACCACCCAGCCCATGTCATTAGCCGGGATGTTTTCCGTTCGTCATGAGCACCTCTAGAAAATTGCCACTTCCGTAGAAGCTACGTGTGGGCCTGGGGCAGGTCAGGGCCACCATAAAAGCCAGCCCATCTCCTCGCTCCCTCATCCCCTTTTTGACTCCTGGGGTTATCTTCCCAATGGTGCTCTCTTTCCTGAAAGCACCATAGCCTGTTTAAAACACAATGCTACGGATATTGCTTTCCAGAGGAAACAACTGCAGCATCTCCCCCCCTCCATGGCCTATGGACCCCACATCACCGTAACAAGGGATTACCTTCTGAACAGATTTCAAAACTCTATTCTAACAATCGAGGACAGAATGGTCAGATGCTGATGCGTTTGGTCAAATATGAAGATGGAGGTTTCCCCATGAACACAGCTACGCAAAATATGTTTCCAAAGACCCAGACCAGCACCGCTTTTAGCGCTTTTCAGAAATGTGTTCTGTAAGGAAAACTTACAACCCAAGGGCAAGGCTGAGTGTGTGCTCTTGAAGCTCAGCCCAGCCCAGCCTGCCCCAACATGTTGTTGACATGGACCCTACAGACAGTAAAGTCTCAAGATTTGAGGAATCTAACCACCCCATGGTGGGGGGTGAGGGTGGACTAGATGACCTTTTAAAGGTCCCTTCCAACCTAAACCGTCATATGATTCCATAATTCGATGAATGTTTTTGTTTCAACAGTAAACATTTCAGGGTGCGCCAGTGGGTTTGGGGGATCTTCCTCTTATTAGGTGGTGTGTGGGATGCTTCTCAGCCCTCCTCAGTCCCTTGTAGCTGTTGCCAGAAAACTGGTTGTTGTCCCGGGACAGAAGATGGCACATTCATCACAGGTTGCCAGAAAAACATTCCAGTCTCTAGGTGTTCTCAGGCTAGATGGGCTGCAAGACTGAAGGATACATTGGACTAAATCAAGCAGGCTGGAGCCCTTCATGCCACCTCCTCTGTACACAAAACTTCTCTGGTTTTCCCAAGAAGAAATATGCTTGTGCTGCCCTAGTTGACCTTGGAGCACTTGCACATTCTTCCAGTACCATGGATGCACACAATCAGGCACTTCCTGAACAACACGGCTGGAGTCCTCAGGAGTCTCCAGGGACGTCTCCACCTCTGTCTTGTTTTGCATTGGAAAAGCAGCAGTTATTTTCCTCTCTTCCTGACTACTCTGCTTCTTGTGCACCAAGTGCTTCCGAAGAGCAGCTGTGTAGACGTTAGCTTTCTTGTAGGCCATCAAACGTGGTTTCTGGAGAATGTCCCTCCATTCAGCATCCCAAGAGTAGACTGTACCAGCCCTCATGCCTTCCCTGGGTAATGGCAGCACCTGTAGCTGCTCCAGCTGCTTTGCAGGCACCAGATAATTTTTTTCCACAGAGCCCATCCCTGCTTTACCAGAAGCCCCATGCTGAGCAGAGGATCAGGCTGCCATCCAGAGGGACCTCAAGAGGTGGAGAAATGCGCTGACAGGAACCTCCTGCCCTTCAACAAGCAGAAGGGCCAAGTCCTGCACCTGAGGAGGAACAAGCCCATGCATCAGGATGTGCTGGGGACTGCCCAGCTCTTTAAAGCCGCTTTGCAGAAAAAGACCTGGCTTGTCCTGCTGGACACCAAGCTGACAATGAGCCAGCAATGTGCCCTCGCCTCAAAGAAAGCCAGCAGTGTTGTGGGCTGCATGGGGAGGAGTGTTGCCAGAAGGGGGAGGAAGATGATTGTTCCCGTCTCCTGGGCACTGGTGAGGCCACTCCTGGACTACTGGTTCCAGTTCTAGACTCCCCAGTAGAAGGCAGCTATGGAAGTAGTGGAGAGAACCCAGTGAAGGGGCACAAAGATGATGAATGAAGGGGAGCATCTCTGCTAGGAGGAAAGGCTGCGAGAGCTGGGTCTGTTCAGCACCGAGAAGAGAGGTCTCAGGGGGGATCTTATCAACATGTATAAACACCGGAAGGGAGGGTGTGGTTGGGTGACCCTGGCTGGATGCCGGACGCCCACCAAGCCGCTCTGTCACTCCCCTCCCTCAGCTGGACAGGGGAGAGAAAATATAACAAACGGCTCGTGGGTCCAGATACGGACAGGGAGAGATCACTCAGCGATTACTGTCATGGGCAAAAGAGACTCGACCTGGGGAAATTAATTTACTTTATTACCAATCAAATCAGAGTAGGATAATGAGAAATCAAACCAAATATTAAAACACCTTCCCCCCACCCCTCCCTTCTTCCTGGCCTTAACTTCACTCCCAATTTTCTCTGCCTCCTCCCCCCAAGAAGCACAGGGGGATGGGAAATGGCGGTTGCAGTCAGTTCATAACGCTTCCTCTCTGCCACTCCTTCCTCCTCATGCTCTTCCCCTGCTTCACTGTGAGGTCCCTCCCATGGGAGACAGTCCTCCACGAACTTCTCCAATGTAAGTTCTTTCTAAGGGCTGCAGTTCTTCATTAAATGCTCCAGCGTGAGTCCTTTCCACAGGGTGCAGTCCTTCAGGAACAGACTGCCAGCTTGGGTCCCCCATGGGATCACAAGTCCTGCCAGCAAACCTGCTCCAGTGTGGACTCCTCTTTACGGGGTCAGAGGACCTATGAGAAGCCTCCTCCAGCACGGGCTCTCCAGGGGGTCACAGCCTCCTTCAGCCCCATCCACCTGCTCCAGCGTGGGGTCCTCCACAGGCTGTAGGTGGATATCTGCTCCACCGTTATCCTCCATGGGCTGCAGGGGAACAGCCTGCCTCTCCATGGACTTCACCACAGACTGCAGGGGAATCTCTGCCCCAGCTCCTGGAGGACCTCCTCCCCCTCCTTCTTCACTGACCTTGGTGTCTGCAGAGTTGCTTCGCTCACATATTCTCACTCCTCTCCTCCAGCTGCTGTTGCACAGCAGGTTTTTTCCCCTGTCTGAAAGATGTTATCCCAGAGGCACTCGCAACATTGCTGATTGGCTCAGCCTTGGCCAGCGGCGGGTCCATCTTGGAGCCAGCTGGCATTGGCCCTCTCAGACATGGGGCAAGCTTTGAGCAGATTCTCCCAGAAGACATCTCTGTGGCTTCCCTGCTACCAAAACCTCGTCAGACAAACCCAGTAGAGAGGGTGCAAAGAAGACTGAGCCAGGCTCTTCTCAGAGGTGCCCAGTGACAGGACCACAGGTGATGAGCACTGGCTGAAGCCCAGGAGCCTGTGTCTGAAACTTCAGGAAACACTTTTTTTACTGGTTAGGGTGACCGAGCACTGGCATGCATTGCTCAGAGAGGTTGTGGCTTCTCCCTCCTTGGAGATATTGAAAAGGCGTATGGAGAGCTTTAGGAGGAAGAGAATTGGAAGCAAGCAGTGCAGCCCACCTGGCTGGGAAGGTGGTTACAAGTGAAGAGTGCAGCAAGTTGGGAGAGAGGGAGGGAAAGAGAAAGACAGGGCACATCCTCAGCCAGGGAAGCCCTTGGGTGACCAGCCAAGGATTGTAGGGCTGGGAGCAGCTGGGCCCCTTCCTGTCAATGTGAACCCAGGCAACCCCACCAGTTTGCCCCAGGCCAACATCACTTCCTTGCATTGGATCCATCCAGGACTTGAGCTGCATCTTCTGCTGGCACTGACACATTCCTGCCCCAGAAAACCTGGGGGCTCTCAAGACCAGCACTCAGAAGAAGCCTCTGTGAGGCAACGAGTATGGCATTAGCCAGGAAATGAAAAGGGAGCATCCTGGAAAACAACCACCCAGCCCATGTCATTAGCCGGGATGTTTTCCGTTCGTCATGAGCACCTTGGAAAATTGCCACTTCCGTGGAAGCTACGTGTGGGCCTGGGGCAGGTCAGGGCCACCATAAAAGCCAGCCCAGCTCCTCGCTCCCTCATCCCCTTCTGTCACCTCTTTCTCCTCAGGAACCAGGTGAGTCTGAAGCCCTTGCCCCATCTCCTCTTCTCTTCCTGCAGATGTGTGGTCCCCCATCCTATGCTAGGTTGTCATGAGGGGTTGAAGACAGGTGAAGGTCTGACTCCGAGAGTGATTGGCTGAGTGAGCTCTTAATTGAAGAAGCAGGCAGCAGCCTCTTTGGGCTTAGTGACACTTTGAACATGCCTGGGTGAGGCCAAGAAACCCTTCTGCCTCACTGCTTCGTTTCTACCTCCTGGCTCAGCAGGCGCCTTTGAAATGCTCGTGGTAGGGAGATGGACTCCTGGCAGACTGCTCCTCACATGTGCCTGTGCTCTGATCCCTCTCTGCCCTCTCTCCCAGGTGCACCTCCACCCTCCAGACATGTCCTGCTACGACCAGTGCCTGCCCTGCCAGCCCTGTGGCCCGACCCCACTGGCCAACAGCTGCAATGAGCCCTGCATCAGGCAGTGCCAGAACTCCACCGTCGTCATTGAGCCTCCTGCTGTGGTGGTGACCCTGCCTGGCCCCATCCTCAGCTCCTTCCCACAGAACACCGTTGTGGGATCCTCAACCTCTGCTGCTGTTGGCAGCATCCTCAGCTCTCAGGGAGTGCCCATCACCTCTGGGTGCTGTGACCTGTCTGGCATTTCCAGCCGCTACTGTGGCAGAAGGTGCCCCCCCTGCTAAAGCCACTCGTGACAACCAAGACAAGGACCCCAGGAATGCAGGCCTAGATTCTGGACTGAGGACAGAGCTCCTGGCCATTGATTTTGGAGAAGCTGAGCACGCAGTGCTGCCCTTCCGGAGGAGGTGCAGCTGGGCCTCTCTGAAAACATGGAGTAACTTCCTTGCCTTCCACTCTCTCCCACCTCTTTCCTCTCTTCTGTTCTTCTGTTCTTCTGGTGACCCCTCTCCCTCCATGGGGGACACCGATGGATGCCCTGTGGGATCTCCACTGTGGGTGATGGGCACAGACTTTCGGCAGCGGCCAGTGATCTCCCACCACCACCAGCCTCCTCTCTAAGGGAACTCATTTCTCTCTTCAGAGACATTAAAGTTTTCTGCATCACAGCCTCTGCCTCCACATATTCCTCTTATTGGTGGACATTGTCTTGAGTTGCCAAGGAAGAAAGGTATTGCCTTGGCTGTCGGGGGGTAAGGTGAGGGAACAAGCGAACACAGGGCAGTGGGTCCCTTCCCGTCCCTGTCTCTTGCAGCTGAGGAAGACATCCTCAGCTCCTCCACAGCCAGTGGCCATCAGGCCCTGCATTCTGGCGTCCCTGCTCAGATACGGCCCCTTGGTCTCAGTGCAAGGGTAGCAAGGAGAGGCCACCACTCCACCCTTCACCCCCAAAATAGTTCCCTGCACAGCCCAGCAATAACACCGATGGGCAGGGCTAAGGCACCTCCCACTTTGATGTGGAACTCTGCCTGCTCAGGCCACACAGCAGGGCCCTCGTGCCTCCCTCACACACCCCCAGCTCCCACCACACAGGGCACCCCAAGGACAGCAGCCAGTGCCCAAGCCCCCACGGCTGCTCGCTGGTGCCTGGCCTTCCCCCAGGCATGAAGCAGCTTTCCCCAAGGCCAGCTCTTCTCCCGGCAGGGCCTGTTGACCACCTCTGCCTGGTGGTCTGCTCCCCCACTGAGATCTTGGATAGAGCTGTACAGCGTGGTACCACTGCAGAAGAAATGAGGCAGAGCTGGGGGAAGTCCATGAGGGAGGGAATGAGGAGGGCTCCAAGGATGGACAGAGTGCACTGGGGAGAGCACGTCCTCCACATCCCAGCACACAGCCACGCACCAGCTGGAGGGTGCACAGGGTGGTTCTGACTATGCTCCAAAATTGTTAGAATCATGCAATTCCAGGAACGACTCTTGCCAGATGGCATGTTGTTGATGTTTTTCATCTTACTTTGGACTCTGACCTCTGCGGGACACATCCTGGAACAGCTGTTCTAGGAGACAGGCCTGCAGCAATACCTGAAGAAGCAATGTGCAGGAGAGAAAGCCATCAAGCTAAGAGCAGCAGCAAGGAACCATTGCCCAAACAGCCCCCGCCTCCTGCATTGCCCATTTCCTCTCCAAAGCCATGTGCAGAACAACCACAGAAGCCATAGTGAAAAGGAGGGAAGCTGAGATCCCCCATTCCAAGTCCCTGCTCAGAGCAGGTCTCGTTACATCAGGCTGGCCAGCGCTGTGCCTGTCAAGGCTTGAAAATTTCCAAGGCCGGAGCCTGCACAACATCTGTGGACAGTGCATTCCAGTACTTGAGAATATTCAGGGTCAAAAAAAGGTTAGAAATCAATGGAGTTTCTACTAGCTAAGTAGAATTTCCCAGCTTCCAAATTGCATCTGGAGCCCCGCGACTGCCCTGGAGGCTGCCACTGGACTCACTCCCACATGTCAGTACCTTTCCTCCGTACCAAGGAGCCCCAAACTGAACACAGGACCCCAGGCACGGTCTCATGAGTGAATCAAGAGAGGAGAAGGATCACTTCCCTGCGTCTGCTGGCTGCACTTTTGCTAAGAGGTCGCAGAGTGCAGTTGGTCTGCCTTGCCCCAAGGGCACACTGCTGACTCACCTTCAGCCACTGGCCACCAGGCATCCCCTGCCTTCCCAGCTGTCTCACCTATAACCTCTGCCTCCAACAGACCAGGCTGCTCAAAGCCCCATCCAACCTGACCTTGAGCACTTCCAATGATGGGGCATCCACAACTTCTCTGGGCAATCCGTTCCAGTGTCTTACCACCCTTATTGTAAAAAATTTCTTCCTTCTGTCCAACCTAAATCTACCCTCTTCCAGTTTAAAACTGTGTCATGGTTTAACCCTAGCCAGCAACTGAGCACCACACAGACACTAGCTCCCTCCCCCAGTGGGATGGGGGAGAAAATCTGAAGAGTAAAAATGAGAAAACTCGTAGGTTGAGATAAGAACACTTTAATAATCAAAATAAAAAAAAGTAAAAATATAATAGGAGAAGTAACAATAATAATGATAACAACAACCACAACAACAACAACAGCATCCAAAGTAAGTGAATCACAATGCAATTGCTCACCACCCATCGACTGATGCCCAGCACATCCCTGAGCAGCCGTCACTCCCCTCCACTCAACTCCCCCAGCTTATGTACTGAGCATGACCTCCTATGCTATGGAATAGCCCTTTGGCCAGTCTGGGTCAGCTGTCCTGCCTGTGCTCCCTCCCAGCTGCTTGTGCACCTGGCAGAGCATGGGAAGCTCCAAAGGCCTTGACCAGTGTAAGCACTACTTAGCAACAACTAACACATCTGTGTGTTATCAACATTATTCTCTTCCTAAATCCAAAACACAGCACTATACAGTGACTAGGAAGAAAATTAACTCTATCCCAGCCAAAAGCAGGACAAACCATTACCCACTGTCCTGTCCGTACTGGCACCAAGAGTATTGGATATCTTCATTTATATCTTAGACAGTTTGCAGATGACACCAAGCTGAGAGGTGCAGTTGGTACTCTTGAGGAAATGGATGCCATCCAGAGGGACTTGGACAGCCTTGAGGACTGGGCCCACATGAACCTCGTGAAGTTCAACAAGATCAAGTGCAAGGTCCTGCACTTGGTTTGAGGCAATCTCCAATATCAATACAGACTGGGGGATGAATTGATTGAGAGCAGCGCTGCAGAGAAGGGCTTGGGGGTACCAGTGGTTGACAAATGGGATGTGAGTCAGTAATGCGTGCTTGCGGCCCAGAAAACCTGAGCTACATCCTGAGCTACATCAAAAGACGTGTGGCTAGCAAGTCAAGGGAGCTGATTCTGCCCCTCTCCTCTGCTCTCATGACACCCCACCGGGAGTACTGCATCCAGTTCAGGGCTTCCCAATAAAGACAGGCATGGACCTCTTAAAGTGGGTCCTCCAGGGGTTGACCACAAAAAAGAGCCGAAGGCTGGAACACCTCTCCTGTGAAGAAAGGCTGAGAGAGTTGGGATAGTTCAGCCAGAGAGGCTGAAGAGAAGGCTCCAGGGAGACCTCATTGTGGTCTTTCAGTATGGAAAGGCAGCTTCTAAGAAAGACGGAGAAAGACTTTTTACCAGGGCCTGTGGTGAGAGGACAAGGGGTAATGGTCCATCAGAGCAGCAACTGCTGAGCTCACCAGCCAACGATGCAAAATCCTGACACATGCCCATGCTTTTTCCACACACGGTACACATCTATGATGGCTGCCTGGTGGCTAACAACAGCAGCAGCTGCTTTAGCCTAAGCAATGCTGCAGCTGCTTTCTGAGAAGCTTTCTACCAAGCCCATCTGGCTGGCACCTTGCTTCCTGATGCTGCGCTTGCAGAAGAGCACAGCCAGGAGCTGGACTCCTTCCAAGGGAGGCAGGTCACAGGTAGGGGGAGCTGAACGGGAGCTTTCCAGGCCAGGTGAGGACCCTTGGAAAGTGCCAGTCCTTCTGGGAGGCTCTCAGGGCACCAGGCTTGTCCTCCTGGTGCCTGTGCAGTGCTGGGCACACCCTCCTGCCAGGACTCCTGTGGCTCTGGAGGCTGCTCCAGTGCTAAAAGCAGATGAGGAGACAGACTTCTCAGCAGTGCTGCTCCATGAGCTCTAATGAGCCAGGTTAACTGACGGATGCCAGGGCTTGGCTCAGGCAGTTTGAAGTCTTCTCCTGATGCCACCTGCTACTTAATATTGGTTTGGCTTTTGAAGAGAGGGTATTTATCTTAAGTCGATTGAACTACTTCTGTCCAACCCCCAAAAGCCCCAACGCCCTCTGCTGTCATGAAATCCACCATGGATGGGTGGTGCCTGATTTACCTTCTTAGCACTGGGCTTTCAAGGACTTGTGGAAAGTTGTCAGGGGCACAGAGGCAGAGAGGTGGCCGGTGCAGTCCAGGTTTTCAGCGTGTGGGGAGGGGCTGTGCTTCCTCATGTGCATATGCATCTGGCTGTGCCTGTGGGTGTATTTGTGCCTGGGTGCTTGCATTTGTATGTTCATTTGCAAATGCACAAGTGAGAGTGAGTGTCTGCCGGGGTGTGTGTGAACAAGTGCATTTCTGTGTGTGTCTGTGCATGTGGTTGTGTACACGCACAGTTTTGCAGGTGAGCAAGTAAGTCTGTGTGTGTGGTGTCAGTGCGCACGTGTGTGTATGGGCATCTGTCTGTGCAGACGTGCCTGTGTATGTCTGTGTGCTTGTACAGGACCATGTGCGTATGTATCTACATGCAAGCGTGAGTGTGCAAGTGTGTAGAAGCACATGCAACTGCTGGAAGGGATCAGCCTGGAAGCACAGCCCATGTCTGCCTTCCTCTCCTTCTGCTCTCTCCTCTCCCTCCCACCTCCTTGTTGCCTTCTGATCCCCTTTGGCCTACCCACGCCATTCTAGGGGGGATCTGTTGCACCCTCCCCTCCTCAGTGCAAGCCAAGGGACGCCCTGCAGCAACTCTGCTACAGCCAAAGGGCACCACATCTCGACTCTCCCTGGTGCTCTCTTCACGGTGGCACTCCACTCGGAGTGACTTTGTTTTCGTCCTTTGTGTCATGGAAGTTCTGCTGCAGCCCAGCCTCTTTCGTTGTGGTGTCCCTCCCTCTGTGGACACTCTCCCAAGTGCTCAATGAGCAAGGTGTTAGTCTAGGGTGATCAGAGTGGAGGCAGAAGGGGATTCTTCACCTTTCCCAGAATGCGGGGAGTGTGGGACACAGTGCTGTGGGCCCTTGGAAGGCACTGTTCCTGGGAAGTGAGGAAGGCTACTCCAGAGCCAGTGGCCTGCCTTGCTTTGTCTCTCCCTGGAAATGCCCTCTTGAGCATGTCCTGTGGCTGGGGAGCCTGGCCAGTGGTGTCCTTGAGTGAGCAGCCTGGGGACTGCAGCAGGCCAGTGGGAGGCTCGCAGCCTCCTCTTGGGGATGGATGTTCCTCCTAGTCTGCACGGAGCTCTGCTGGGAGGCAGCCTGGCAGAAGATGACCTTGAAGGCTAGCACAATTCCCTGTGCAGAGGGGCAGGGAAGCAGCAGAGAGGCACAGCTGGAAGAGAGGCTGGGGCTGCTGCCTGAGCGTCCCAAGGGTGGCCAGAAGCTTTCCAAATTACTGCTTTTACCCAGAGAGGGCTTGGAGCATCTTCCCACTGTGGAAGGGGACCTATCGAACTGCTGCAGGAATGCATTGGGCTTGCTGGAACGCCTTCGCCCAAGGCCTTTTGCAAGGGTTGGTTTGGCAGCAGAGACTTGACCCGCTCTCTGACCCCACACAGCTTCCAACTCCTCACAAGCAAAGCCCAAGAGGAGAGGGAGGAAAAGCTACTGAGAGGGGAGGCAACTAGTTCAACACAGACATGTGAACTGCAACGCTGATACACTGATACCAAATCTCCTTTTCCTCCCAGCTGCTATTTGGGGAGGGGTGTTGGCTTTTGAAGAGCATGCATTTACCTGCAGAGAAACCTGGGAGCAACTTCATTAGTTCAAGCTCATTTCTGTGTGCAGACCTCAGCGTTTGCAGCCTGCAGGAAGCTGGGCTGGTAGCAGACACACAATCCTCTGCTGCGGCATTGCTTCTTGCATAGGAGGTGGGGGGCTCATTCCAGACTCCCAGGTCTCCCTGAAGGAGATCACAAAGACCACCAGGGAGTGTTGTAGAAGTCACTTTTTTGCTCCAATAAGAATCCAAAGACCTGTTGAAGCCTTAGACTGCAAGCTGTGAACTTTCACCCAGATACGCTGACCATATGCTGAACTCCTGCCTAGCTACATGAAAGAAGGCCCTGAAACTGGTGCAAACCAGGAAGATAAGGTAGCCAAAACCATCGGCAGAAGCTGCAGCTCTTCAAGACAAGAAAAGGAATGTCCTGCCTGGAGACAGAGAAAGGATCCAATAAGGAACAAGAAGACCCCAGACCCAAATATTACTATTGGACCCAACCATCCCATGAGGGGAGAGGAACTTAGACTGTAAGGGTCTAATTGCCCAGGGATCTCTTTGTTCGGGGTCCCTCCCTGGAGGCACCCAGCTCGAGCTGCTCTTCACCGCTGTACCACTTCATAAATTCACCTGGCGTACGCCATGTGGGAGACTCTGCTTCAGGGAAACCTAGGGTCGAGCCTGAGGGGAGAGTGTGTGTGTGAGTGAGGAGTCGAAAAGGGGCACCCGTCAGCTCAGTGGAGCTGCCCGCTGCAAAGGGACTCCGGTCCTAGCAGTTAAAGTCTCGGGTGGGGTGTGTGCGGCTCCCTGAACCGCTCCCTGAACCGCTCGGGCGGTTGCTGCTCCCCTGACAGGAGGTTGTCATGCCTTCTTTGTTCCTGCCAGTGGGGTAGAGGAGACACCTGCTGCTATGAGGCTGAGGCTGGGGCTGTCTCCCCAGAGAGCACAGGGGAATGAGGGCCCATGGGTGCCCCATGCTGGGAGCTGCCTGGCTCGAGCTTTTCTTTCTCTGAGTTTGTTTTGGTTTATTGTCATACCAAGAGAGAGGAGAAGGCAAAGGTACAGCGTCTCTTTACATCAGCTGCCATGGCTGAAGTTCAAGAGGGAAATAACATAATGGAACCAGTTTTAAAGTGTCTCCAGCTCGAGCCAAGAGAAATCCTGTTGCTGTCAGGGAGGAGGGATGTACCTGCCGTTCTTAATAGCAGTCAAGATGAACAAATCACTGCTACGTAAATGCAATGGCTCACGTGTGTGCTGCTTGCGCTTGACCAGACAGCAGAGCTTCCCAAGCATTGGCAATGAGAAGACTGTGCCTTCATTTAGTGCGGTATGGGAATATTTAAGACCATGTCTGCATAAACTGATGTCTGGCATGGGAAGAAAACATTACATCACAGGATCTTGCCCTGCAGATGCCTGGGTGCACAGGGCAAGCAGCGCTGCCAGGGGAGAGCTGAGGGCCCCTGCACCCAGGATCAGCCTTGCACAGACACATCCACTCCCTCCCCTGCCTTGTTGCACGGCCAAGGAAGCTCCCTGCACCAGGGGGTCTTGCCCAGCACAGAGGTACAAGGCACTGTCAGAGACCTCGACTTCCTCCAGCTGCAGGAGGCCGTATTTCCCTGTGGTGTTCAACCACATGGTGAGACGGCCGCTCTGCTTGGAGCCAGCTTCTGCCTGATACGAGACCAGCTTTCATCTGCTGATACCAGAAAAAACCCCCAAAGCTGGAGGTCTGGTATGTGCAGGTTGTTTGGAAGATGTCTCTCTGCTTTGTGCCCTTGCTCTTTTTGACCTTCACGACGTTCCAGGCAGCCCATTTCTTCATGGTCACTACTCTTTGAGCCTGGTAATTCAGCCAATTGTCCACCCCCCTTATCATCCTCTTTATCTCTCTTTACGGTCACTGCAAGGACATTAGCCCTTCCAAAGGGCACTTGCTTTTCCCCTTCCCATTTTCATTTCAGAACAGATGAATCATGTTCTCCAAGCTCTTCTTTCTGCACACTGACAGCGAAGGGAGCCCCTGTGACCACTTCCTAAGGAGGAGGCATCAACGTGGCCAATACACTTTTATGAGCAATGTGGGATTGATGACACCTGAGTGTAGAGCTCTCCAAGTGAGATGACTGAGTCCAGACTGCACGTCTACTCCTCCCTTCTGGCAGCAGTGGTGCTTCTGGAGGTGATTCACCAACCTCCTGCATCCACCTGTGCTGGGCACTTGGCTCGTAGACCTGCAGGCAGGCCCAGGCACCAGTGCCCAAGGACAGGCTGATGCCCACCCTTGTCACCTGTCTTCTCTTTCTCAGTGGCATGTGGGAAAATCCCTGCGCCAGCCCACTGAGGCTGGAGAAAGAGTCTGGGCCCAGATCTGTCCTCAAGGAGCCATCGCTGCTTGTCATTCCTTGCTTTTGGGGAAGAATTGTGTCTGTGGAGTGTTGAAGCCCTCTGCAGCTCTGGAGAGCAACCCAAAGCAGGAACTGAACAGTCCAAGGGACCTGAGACACAGCGGAGTGCAGGACACTGAGGGCTGCCGTCAATTCCCCATCAACGCTGCCTAGAGCCCTCTGAGATAACTAGGGGCATGCAAAGCCTCCAAGAGGGCTGGCAGAGCAGAGCCACATCACTGGAGAGAGGCAGGCCATCCTGGAGGAGCAGTGGGGCAACAACCAAGTACCCTAGGCTTTCTCAGGGGAAGTGAATGATGCTTCATGAGCAATGGAGTCTAATTCATAGAGTGGGATCCAGCTGGAAAGCCAGCACCCTCCAGCTGAACTCACATGCAGTGCTGGGGTGGGATTGCCAGAGAAGGGATCCCTGGTACCAGGAAACAAGATCACAGAGCTGTGGTTACCATCTGTTGGACAGACAAACTGGCATGGACTCGGGGCCGTAGGGGTTCCTTGCAGCTGAGCACTGGTGATTTCCCTGAGAAGGAGATAGGAAGAAGAGTGGGACCACTCTCTGGCAGTGAATGAGTGCAGGAAGGGTTTGAAAAGAGAATCTTGTCCAGCGTCTGGCTGATGGCTCTTTTTCACTTGCTGACACCCAGATGCAGGGCAAGGAAGGGCTCCTCCCTTCTTGGGCTGCTTCGGCCACCTGGCAAAACCATAAGAGCAGTTGTGCCTCCTGCCACAAGCTTTGCTCTCCAGCTGTGGCCATCAGTGGAGGCAGAGGGAAAGGGAAGAAGCAAACAAGCTGATAGGTCACTTGCCCTGAGTACTCACTCCAGTGTCCCAGCTCTTTTAAGCAGAGGGCATTTACAAGCCTGGCTTGGCTTGTTTAGGGTGCAGCCACCAAGTCAGCTTTCTTGGACTCTTTTCATCATCACAGACCCTGGATGTAGGCGCAGCTGTAAAAGTCACGCTGGCACGTGCTTCAGAGCAGCAGAGGCTGGGGAGGCAGAGGCCCAGCCTCACCACAGCCCCCAGGTGCCACCGCTGGGCAGGCTGAGCTCAGAGCTACAGGCAAGCAGTGGCAGGGAGGGAACCGCTCCGCACAGCACCCCCACCCTTCTGTGCAGTGCTGCAAGCTGTGGGCATCAGTGTGGGCTCAGTGCACAGAAATAGGCAGCGCTGTCCTGGAGCTCGGCATCCCGCACTTGCAGAAGCACCTGGGAGGTCTCCACAGACAGCACGGAGGAGAACCTCCCTGAATTCTCCTGAGGTTTCCATCTGTCCACCTGCAGCAGCATCTGAGGGGAGTGGGTCTGGCGCTGCTGGTACCAGAGGATGTAGGGATTGCTATAGCTGGTGGTGAAATTGCAGTGCAGAGTTGCCTTGTGTCCCACCTGGATGGTCATTGCTGGTGGGAACTGGAGCACAGAGTCCTTTTGGCCATGACCTGTAAAGCCAGAAAGAGCTTTCAGCTTTGCTTGCCTGTCTACCTGTCCGTCTACCACTTCATCAGCTTTTCCTAGCCTCTGCCAGGCTGAGCTCTTTGTCCCTGCACATTTCTTGCTGCAGCTTCTTGCCACTCCTCACCCCCCCCATCATCCTGCTTTGCAGCCATTCCCACTGCTCTTTCAGTCCACTGATTCTCTCCCTATCTGCCTCTGAGCTGTGTTAACTGCTCGTCTCTCCTTCAGCAGCAGCAGATGGGAGCTGTTCCTCTCCCTCCTCTCACCATATCTTCTTGCTCTAACAGTTCCTCCATATGGCACACCGCATCTTCTGCCCTTGCCCTGCCCTTGTATGGCATTTCAGCTCTTCTTGCACCCAGTTAGCCTTCTCTGTTTGTCCCCCAAGGTTTACGACCATCCCTACAGAGATTGGCAGCATTGTATCCAATACATCTAAGAGAGACGCTCCTCCTATATGCTGCATCGCTCCATTCCCTGGCATCTTTCCCTCTTTCAGGCTTCACCTCTATTAGCAGGACATGCAGGAATGCTCAGGACCTGCAAATTGAAGGTGAGATCTTATTCCTCCTCTGATGCCCATTACTCCTGACATCTCCCAGATTATAACCCGTACCCGCCCGCAGCCCCTGCTCTCCCTACAGAAACACTCCCAGATCCCCCAGGGAGTCAGCACTCACGTCTGCCCGCTTCCCCACCACCAGCTGCGCAAACTCTTGCCTCATTCTCCCCAGCCTGAAAGTCGCATCTCACCAAAGTCTGCCAGTGCCACCAGAGCTGCCAGGAAAATCAGGACCATGTCACGCTGTTCCTTCATGGGGTGCCCAGGGACCTGCCAGCAGGAGGGACCTGATGCTTGCAACTGCACCTCTTCTTCTGCCTCTGGCAGATCAAAGAGGCCTCCAAAGCACAGCCCAGAGGGTGGAGCAAACCCCTCTCCCTGCTGCTCCAGGCAGGCCTCTGCGGGTCTGTACCCCAGCTTCCACCACAAGAAGGCTCTCTAGAGAGACAACAGATGAATGGTTTAAGTACTGTCCAGCAGAAGGACAGGCATCCATTGCAACCATGTCCTGACTTCAACCACCTAGCCAGCTGCACAGGCCTGCACCCAGCTCTGCAGGAGATGGAGAAGGCACCCCTGCACCCACCCATGCCCACCCTGTCCCTGGGACTGCCTGCATGGAGAGAGGAACAGGCGCACACTCAAGTGCCTGGACCCAGGTCTCGCACGCTCTCTCCCTTTGCCTCTGGCTGTAGAGGAGGCACCTGAAGAGAAACATCTCTGGAAAGAGCATCTGCTGCAGAAACCAGCCGCACAGGGACAGACACACTCCCACACTCTGGCAGGGGGAGGACACGGCAACACAGCTCCCTGTTGTACAGGCAGTCCCTCTGTGGCCCCTCACCTACCCCCATTACCCACAACCTCCAGCTGCTTGTCCCACCCTGGGCCCAGAACCCCACTACCCGGGCAAGCAAAAGGGCTACTGGATTTTAATGTCTTGTGCTGTCTGCTGCCTGGAGCAGGGCTCCTCTGCCACTTCTCACCCAGGGCCCTTTGCTCGCACAGCTGGCAGGGACTGCAGGGAGCAGGTTATTAGCACAGCAGCCCCCATTCACAGCCCCACTCCCACAAGGCCTTCAGGGTCCTGTGGTTCAGTCAAGGCCATGGCAGAAGGACGGGGGGCTGCCCTCTGCTGCTCCAAGGACTGTAAACCTGCCAGCACTTCCCTTGCAATACAACTCCAGCTGCCACAACGGTCCCCAGCTGGGGCAGGGAAGAGGCCTGAGCCTTTCCTCTCTGCCTCTGAAGCCTGTGAACATGGACTTTCACAGCTGTCTCAGCTCCTACAGCCTCCCTGGGGCCACGCTGGGCCCAGGACCTCATGCCCAGAGGCCTCCTTCCAGCTCTCGCTCACCTCAGACCTTCAGCCCCACAGGCCAACTTAGCACATCTCTTGGTGCCTCACTCCTGAGCTCTGACCTTGACTCGCACCTCTGCCTTGCAGCAAGTGCCCAGCTCAAGCTTCTCTCCTGTCTCCTGCACTTCACTCCAACACCAAAGGCTCTCAGGCTGAGGTTAAGGGCAATCCTCTGCAACAAGCTCCATGTCCCGAACACTACCCGCTGTGGGATACACTTGAAGGTGCCTGTGACAATCAGTATCTCCTTCTCATGGTGGTGCCGAGGCAGAACTGCTGGCTCTGCAGGATGCCTGTCCAACACCAGCAGGAGCGCCTTGGAAGTGGGCTGTGGAGCTGGAGGGTTCAGTTTGTAATTGTGTATCTGAGCCTGCTTACAAAGTTCCCAGCAAGAAACCACTTCTGGTGGTGGTTTCAAAGCAAGGGCTTGGATTAGTGCTGAATGGGTTGGGTGTTTGTGTTCTGCCAGGGCCTGGCTATGTGCGTGGGGTGAAAGAGATGCCCAGCCGCTGCTGGTGGAGCAGCAGCAGTGGCCAGTCCCTGCGGAAGGAC
>NW_028262364.1:735000-832500 GCF_047370975.1 Nipponia nippon
CTGACACCCTTCTTTGCTCTGCTTCCTCTCTGTCCTCTCTCCCAGGTGCACCTGCAGCCCAGAGACATGTCCTGCTACAACCAGTGCCTGCCCTGCCGGCCCTGCGGCCCGACCCCACTGGCCAACAGCTGCAATGAGCCCTGTGTCAGGCAGTGCCAGAACTCCACCGTCGTCATCGAGCCTCCTGCTGTGGTGGTGGCCCTGCCCGGACCCATCCTCAGCTCCTTCCCACAGAACACCGTTGTGGGATCCTCCACCTCCGCTGCTGTTGGCAGCATCCTCAGCTCTCAGGGAGTGCCCATCACCTCTGGCTGCTGTGACCTCTCTGGCATTTCCAGTCGCTACTATGGCAGAAGGTGCCTCCCCTGAAAAAGATGCTGGGAAAGCCTCAGGGAGACCCCTCAAGGAACTCAGAACATGCTGCTGAGCAGAGGACTGAGGTTTTGGATGTGTTTTAAGAATAGCTGAGTGGCTTTGCCTTTCTCTCCCTTTTCTTTGTTTGCTTCAGTTCCCCTTGGCAGCAAAGTCTCACTAAGACCGGCCTGGTGGGGACCATCTGTCTCCTCTCCCTCTGTGGGGCAGGCAGACAGACAGACATCATGCAGGAACTTCTCCACAGCAAAGGGCTTCAGACCCTCAGCTGCCCCTGGGACTCTCTGCACTGGCAGCCCCCACTTGGAGTGACTTTGTTTCCCTCTTTTGATTCATTAAAGTTCTGCTGCATTCAAGCCTGGCCTCCATGTGCTCCTTCCCTCTCTGGACACTCCCCAAGCTGCCAGGGGAGAAGGGTGTTGGTCAGGGGTGGAAGGGGCACAAGGAAACCCTTCTCCATTCACAGAGGCATGGGAGGTTTTCACACCCTGCAGAGGCTTCCTCTTTTGGGCACCATGCCTTGGAGCTGAGGAAGTCACCCCTGGCTGCTCTGCTGCCAGTGAGCATCAGGCCTTGCCTTGCTGTGTCTCTGCTCACAAATGCCCAGAAAGGCAGGAGGCCCTGAGGGGTCAGCAGTGCCATGAGCTCTTGAGGAAGGGCGTTCCTCTTGCTATGGCTGGAGCTGCACTGGGGTGGTGGGTGTGAGGGTCCAGGAGATGATTTGCTTTGCAGAATGGCAAGAGTGGTAAAGCAGGGAAGAAAGAGCCTTTGGGATGGCCCATAGCTGATATTCCTCCTTCCTCTCCCCTCCACCACCCAATGGAGAGGCCATGGCCAGCAGGCATGGGCAGGAGTAGCAGGGAAAAGTCGCCCATGCTGCTGAATGCGTTGAGGCTGGAAATTGGAGCTAAGCATGTGGGAGCTGCGGGCTGTCAGCACAGAAATGGGGACAGTGAAAGGGTGTACTTCTGAGGGAGAGCAAATTGCTCTGATACAGAGCATGCAGGAGAATGTGAAGATCAACAGGGATGAGGGTGCTGGGTGCACTTCCCAAGAGAGCTGCAGGCAGGTGCAGAGCTCTTGACTGCTTTATTGGTCTCCCCAGAGAGTTTGTGCTCAGGAATTGGCTGCCATTCTGTGGGAAGAGGCATCTTTTACCTCTAAATCTCATCCCATTTGACCGGTGGAAATGTCACTTGACATGTTTTCTCACATGCACGTGCCTTCAAGCAGGTGAGCGTGGATGTGTGTGTGGCATTGGTCTGTATACACGTAAGTGTGTGGGCATAGGGGTGTGTGGATATGTGCTTCTATGTGTGTACGTCTCTGTACATAAGCGTGCACATGTATCTGTATGCAAATATACATGTGCAGGAGTATGCGTGTGTGTAAACATGTGTGAAGATCTGCGTGTACATGATCGTAAGGGGGTTGACTGTGCCTGTGGCTGCACATGGGCTCAGCCTTCCAAGCGGCTCCTCTGGGGACAGAAGCCAAAGCTGCTGAGTGCTGCCACACCCTGCTCCTGCCATGCCCGCTGCGCAAATGAGCTCTCAAGAAAGAGGGATTCTCTTCTGACTTCGGTGCCATGCTTTGCATCTCGGCTTTAGTAAATATAAGTAATTAAGGGGTTCTGAGTGAAATGGATCAGGGTCCCTTATCTCCATATGTCCTTCCAGCCCTGTGGGACCAACTCAGATTCCAAAGACGTCCTCGTGTAGAGGCTCTTTCAGCCCAAACTCACTGCCCTGGAGGGAAGGTCCTCACAGAGCATTCTTTGTTACCAGAATAATTCATAGAATCATAGAATGGTTTGGGTCGGAAGGGACCTTGAAAGACCATCTAGTCCAACTCCCCTGCCATGGGCAGGGACATCTCTCACTTGATCAGCTTGCACAAAGACCTATCTAGCCTGACCTTGAACACTTCCTATGACGGGGCATCCACAATGTCTCTGGGCAACCTCTTCCAGTGTCTCACCGCCCACATCATCAAAAATTTCTTCCCTATGTCCAATCTAAATCTACCCTCTTTCAGTTTAAAACCATTGCCCCTTGTCCTGCCACTGCAGGCCCTAGTAAAACATCTTTCTCTCTCTTTCTTATAAGCCCCCTTGAAGTATTGAAAGGACGCAAGAAAGTGTCCCCAGAGCCTTCTCCTCTCCAGGCTGAACAACCCCACCCCTCTCATCCTTTCCTCATAGGAGAGGTGTTCTCAACCTCTGATGATTTTCATGGCCCTCCTCTGGACTCACTCTGACAGACTCTGCAGACTCTTCCCACAGTCAGAGACGAGACATCCGCTCACACAGGGGAATTATCCCATCCCAAAGCAGACGTGCACAGTAAACGGGACAAATCATCTTTCTGGAGACACTCATCCTGCAATTGACCAATGGTGGCCTCTGAACTTCCTCCCGAGCTAGCATAACCGCACAGCAGGGCCTGCATAGCTGCTCACGTGTGCATGGCTTCCTCCATCATGCAATCAGAAGCGAACCCACAGGCTGTCCCACCAGAGCCTACAAGCACCTCCATCCCATGGCTAAAGCCCATACCCGTGTCCACGGAACTCAGGGACAGAAACAGAGCAGGGAAAGGGCTTTTGTGTGGGTGACTGGGCTCAAGCTCAGCTGCGTCTCCCACTCTCAACAAGCACAGATCCGTCTTCCCTCAGCCACGCTGAACCCTTGGACACAGGACACACAGAAGATATCTCTGTCAAGTCCAACTCTTGTGAGGTGGCCCTGGACAGTGTGAACAACCTCTGCCAGTCTGCCTTGAGTCTTCTCAATTAACTCTAGATGACTACAGGTCTAGATGTACGTGTGTTTGTATGCATGCGTGTTGTCTAAGCCAGCTGCTTAGTTCATCTTGAGTGTCCTTTACTGGACTCCTCCAGCAGGTGAGCTGAGTCCTCTGCCCACGCTGATGTCTTTTGCTCCGGAAATGCTTGGGCCTCTCATCCTGTCACGCAAAAGGTGCCTTCCCTGGGGAATGTGCCTGGCGTAAAGCAGGAAACGAAAAGACAGCAATTCAGGAAGCCAAAACACAGCCCATCGCATTAGCTGGGATGCTTTGCATTCAAGATGAGCTTGTCAGAAAATAATGACCGCTGCAAGGGCTGCCTCTGGCAGCCTGGGGCAGTAAAGGTCCGTGATAAAAGGCAGCCCAGCTCCTCGCTCTCTCATCCACTTCTCTTGCCTCCTTCTCCTTGGGAGTCAGGTGAGTCTGAAGACCCTTCTCCTTCTCCACTTTCTCGAAAAGGAGGTCTCACTTCAGTGGACCACTCAGCTGATACCAGCTTTGTTCCATGCCAGATTTTGAGGCTACTTGTCACGGGAAGTGGGGGGAAGGTTAGATATGGAGGGAAGCTGGGACTGCACTGAGGTGGCTTCTGGAGGAAGGGGCTAGGCTACTATGCAGCTACTGCTGCATAACACCTGGTGGCTGTTTTTGGGCCCTGGCAGGATGAGGCCAAGAAGCCCTCATCCATCTCTGCACAGCCTTCACCTCCCAGCTCTGCGTATTCTTTGGCTTCCTCATGGTGTGGTGACAAGATGTTCCTCACACATCCCCATGTTTTGCTTACTTCCTGCCCTCTCCCCCAGGTGCACCTCGGACCCCAAGACATGTCCTGCTGCGACCAGTGCCTGCCATGCCGGCCCTGTGGACCGACCCCGCTGGCCAACAGCTGCAATGAGCCCTGTGTCAGGCAGTGCCAGAACTCCACCGTCGTCATCCAGCCCTCCCCCGTGGTGGTGACCTTGCCCGGACCCATCCTCAGCTCCTTCCCACAGAACACCGTTGTGGGATCCTCCACCTCCGCTGCTGCTGGCAGCATCCTCAGCTCTCAGGGAGTGCCCATCACCTCTGGCTGCTGTGACCTCTCCTGCATTACCAGTCGCTACTGTGGCAGCAGATGCCCCCCCTGCTAAAAGTGCTTGCAACGGCCTCGGATAAGGACCTCCAGGAACTCAGAGCATTATGCTGGACAGACGATCAAAGTTTGTGCCGTTGTTTGAAGAGCAGCTGACCATCTCTGGCTTGCCCTGCAAGGGCAGACTGGAAGGGACCAGCCTGGGCTCTCGGAAAACATGGCCAATGTCTACCTTTCCTCTCTTCCACTCACCCTTTTGCTCTCTTCTCTTTGTTGTCCTGTGCTCCCCTCAAAGCCTGCTGCGAGGACCCCAGAAACCAGCCTTGAATGACCTGCTTGCCTGTCTCCCTTTGCCGGGCACATCGACAGATGCCCTGTGGGAACTCTGCCACAGGAAAAGGGCAACAGATTCTTGGCTTCTCCTGCTCCTCCCCGCACTGGTGGCCTCCACTTGCACTGACCTCATTTCCTTCTTTACACTCATTAAAGAATCCCTGCAAATCCCATCTTTGTCCCGTGGATTGTCTTTCCATCTGCATACTCACTGCCGAGGGAGAAAGCCATTGCTTTGGGAGGAAATTAGGAAGGGACACAGGGGGACCCTTCCTCACTCCTAGAGGAACTGGAGAGTGGGACACACTGCAGCGAGTCCTCTGAAAGAGGCACTGCCTCTTGAAGCTGAGGAAGACATCCCTCCTTACTCCACAGCCAACGGCCATCAGTCCTTGCCTTGCTGCGCCTCTGATCAGAAATACCCGCTCGGCCCTGCAGCACGTCATGTGAACAGCAATCCTGAAAACTGCTGTCCTTGAACCATGGGCACGTGGGAGTCCCCAGGGAGGTCAGCAGTCCCACAAGCTCTTGGGAAAGAGTGCTCCTCTTGCTCTTGGGTGGAGCTGTGCTGGGCACGGAGGCTCAGAAGACTATGTTGCCAAAGGCTGGCAGGAGTTAGGAATGGGTAAATAGCTTTAGGGATGGCCCACAGTCCCTACTGCACCTGCCCCTTCCCTCCATCAGCCGCTTTAGGGGCCATGGGGTGTAGACCTGGGCATGGGCAGCAGGGACAGCTTCCCCGTGCAGCCCTCTCACCCTTCAGCACAGCATCTGGCATGGCCCACCTCTTGCCTACATGTGTGGAGCTGAGGGGCTCACAAGTCAGGAGTGGAATCAGCTACAGAAGGCCACACACTGGACTCCCCTGTCCCTGTGAAACCAGCACCCCCTTGGGGGAAGGCAGGCCCCGATGCATACTGTGTGTGTGTGAATCGATTCAAATCTTGTAGTAAATCCTATTGAATCACTTTGGAAATGCGAAGTCAACCAATGATTAATAGGAGCTAAAGTCCTGTGATTCTCTCTGTAACTGTGAATAACCCTTAAACTGCTGCTAGGCAGATGTGATCCTTAGACATTAACCGCAGATCAAGTCTAAGGCGAAGTCTGGGTCCAGCCCCACCTAGGCTGCTCTCTGAGGGGGTCCGTTCTGAACCTTGGGACTCAACGGGGTGGCCTCCTTTACCCCCTTGTCTTTTCAGTCTCTGTATACATCATTCTAATGCTCTTCTGCCTCGATTGTTTTTCCTTACATACATTCCATTCATTGAATAAGTAATAGAGTGAACCTTGCCATTGAACTTTGTTGAATGACACTTTTAGAAATTTCTATTAAAATCGCTTTTTGCAAATATCTGGGACAGTAATTCTTTAAGTGACCTAACCACTCATCCGTGACAGCAGGTCAGAACCACACAGAGATTTTTGACTCCTGGGGTTATCCTCCCAATGGTGCTCTCTTTCCTGAAAGCACCATAGCCTGTTTAAAACACAATGCTACGGATATTGCTTTCCAGAGGAAACAACTGCAGCATCTCCCCCCCTCCATGGCCTATGGACCCCACATCACCGTAACAAGGGATTACCTTCTGAACAGATTTCAAAACTCTATTCTAACAATCGAGGACAGAATGGTCAGATGCTGATGCGTTTGGTCAAATATGAAGATGGAGGTTTCCCCATGACCACAGCTACGCAAAATATGTTTCCAAAGAGCCAGACCAGCACCGCTTTTAGCGCTTTTCAGAAATGTGTTCTGTAAGGAAAACTTACAACCCAAGGGCAAGGCTGAGTGTGTGCTCTTGAAGCTCAGCCCAGCCCAGCCTGCCCCAACATGTTGTTGACATGGACCCTACAGACAGTAAAGTCTCAAGATTTGAGGAATCTAACCACCCCATGGCGGGGGGTGAGGGTGGACTAGATGACCTTTTAAAGGTCCCTTCCAACCTAAACCGTCATATGATTCCATAATTCGATGAATGTTTTTGTTTCAACAGTAAACATTTCAGGGTGCGCCAGTGGGTTTGGGGGATCTTCCTCTTATTAGGTGGTGTGTGGGATGCTTCTCAGCCCTCCTCAGTCCCTTGTAGTTGTTCCCAGATAACTGGTTGTTGTCCCAGGACAGAAGATGGCACATTCATCACAGGTTGCCAGAAAAACATTCCAGCCTCTAGGTGTTCTCAGGCTAGATGGGCTGCAAGACTGAAGGATACATTGGACTAAATCAAGCAGGCTGGAGCCCTTCATGCCACCTCCTCTGTACACAAAGCGTCTCTGGTTTTCCCAAGAAGAAATATGCTTGTGCTGCCCTAGTTGACCTTGGAGCACTTGCACATTCTTCCAGTACCATGGATGCACACAATCAGGCACTTCCTGAACAACACGGCTGGAGTCCTCAGGAGTCTCCAGGGACGTCTCCACCTCTGTCTTGTTTTCCATTGGAAAAGCAGGAGTTATTTTCCTCTCTTCCTGACTACTCTGCTTCTTGTGCACCAAGTGCTTCCGAAGAGCAGCTGTGTAGACGTTAGCTTTCTTGTAGGCCATCAAACGTGGTTTCTGGAGAATGTCCCTCCATTCATCATCCCAAGAGTAGACTGTACCAGCCCTCATGCCTTCCCTGGGTAATGGCAACACCTGTAGCTGCTCCAGCTGCTTTGCAGGCACCAGATAATTTTTTTCCACAGAGCCCATCCCTGCTTTACCAGAAGCCCCATGCTGAGCAGAGGATCAGGCTGCCATCCAGAGGGACCTCAAGAGGTGGAGAAATGCGCTGACAGGAACCTCCTGCCCTTCAACAAGCAGAAGGGCCAAGTCCTGCACCTGAGGAGGAACAAGCCCATGCATCAGGATGTGCTGGGGACTGCCCAGCTCTTTAAAGCCGCTTTGCAGAAAAAGACCTGGCTCGTCCTGCTGGACACCAAGCTGACAATGAGCCAGCAATGTGCCCTCGCCTCAAAGAAAGCCAGCAGTGTTGTGGGCTGCATGGGGAGGAGTGTTGCCAGAAGGGGGAGGAAGATGATTGTTCCCGTCTCCTGGGCATTGGTGAGGCCACTCCTGGACTACTGGTTCCAGTTCTAGACTCCCCAGTACAAGGCAGCTATGGAAGTAGTGGAGAGAACCCAGTGAAGGGGCACAAAGATGATGAATGAAGGGGAGCATCTCTGCTAGGAGGAAAGGCTGCGAGAGCTGGGTCTGTTCAGCACAGAGAAGAGAGGTCTCGGGGGGGATCTTATCAACATGTATAAACACCGGAAGGGAGGGTGTGGTTGGGTGACCCTGGCTGGATGCCAGACGCCCACCAAGCCGCTCTGTCACTCCCCTCCCTCAGCTGGACAGGGGAGAGAAAATATAACAAACGGCTCGTGGGTCGAGATACGGACAGGGAGAGACCACTCAGCAATTACTGTCATGGGCAAAAGAGACTCGACCTGGGGAAATTAATTTACTTTATTACCAATCAAATCAGAGTAGGATAATGAGAAATCAAACCAAATATTAAAACACCTTCCCCCCACCCCTCCCTTCTTCCTGGGCTTAACTTCACTCCCAATTTTCTCTGCCTCCTTCCCCCAAGAAGCACAGGGGGATGGGAAATGGCGGTTGCAGTCAGTTCATAACGCTTCCTCTCTGCCACTCCTTCCTCCTCATGCTCTTCCCCTGCTTCACTGTGAGGTCCCTCCCATGGGAGACAGTCCTCCACGAACTTCTCCAACGTAAGTCCTTTCCAGGGGCTGCAGTTCTTCACGAAATGCTCCAGCGTGGGTCCTTTCCAGGGGATGCAGTCCTTGAGGAACAGACTGCCAGCTTGGGTCCCCCATGGGATCACAAGTCCTGCCAGCAAACCTGCTCCAGCGTGGACTCCTCTTTACGGGGTCAGAGGACCTATGAGAAGCCTGCTCCAGCACGGGCTCTCCAGGGGGTCACAGCCTCCTTCAGCCCCATCCACCTGCTCCAGCGTGGGGCCCTCCACAGGCTGTAGGTGGATATCCTACAGCCCTCCACAGGCTGTAGGTGGATATCTGCTCCACCGTTATCCTCCGTGTGCTGCAGGGGAACAACCTGCCTCTCCATGGACTTCACCACAGACTGCAGGGGAATCTCTGCCCCAGCTCCTGGAGGACCTCCTCCCCCTCCTTCTTCACTGACCTTGGTGTCTGCAGAGTTGCTTCGCTCACATATTCTCACTCCTCTCCTCCAGCTGCTGTTGCACAGCAGGTTTTTTCCCCTTTCTGAAAGATGTTATCCCAGAGGCACTAGCAACATTGCTGATTGGCTCAGCCTTGGCCAGCGGCGGGTCCATCTTGGAGCCAGCTGGCATTGGCTCTGTCAGACACGGGGCAAGCTTTGAGCAGATTCTCCCAGAAGACATCTCTGTGGCTTCCCAGAGGTGCCCAGTGACAGGACCACAGGCGATGAGCACTGGCTGAAGCCCAGGAGCCTGTGTCTGAAACTTCAGGAAACACTTTTTTTACTGGTTAGGGTGACTGAGCACTGGCATGCATTGCTCAGAGAGGTTGTGGCTTCTCCCTCCTTGGAGATATTCAGAACGCATTTGGAGAGCTTTAGGAGGAAGAGAATTGGAAGCAAGCAGTGCAGGCCACCTGGCTGGGAAGGTGGTTACAAGTGAAGAGTGGAGCAAGTTGGGAGAGAGGGAGGGAAAGAGAAAGACAGGGCACATCCTCAGCCAGGGAAGCCCTTGGGTGACCAGCCAAGGATTGTAGGGCTGGGAGCAGCTGGGCCCCTTCCTGTCAATGTGAACCCAGGCAACCCCACCAGTTTGCCCCAGGCCAACATCACTTCCTTGCATTGGATCCATCCAGGACTTGAGCTGCATCTTCTGCTGGCACTGACACATTCCTGCCCCAGAAAACCTGGGGCCTCTCAAGACCAGCACTCAGAAGAAGCCTCTGTGAGGCAACGAGTATGGCATTAGCCAGGAAATGAAAAGGGAGCATCCTGGAAAACAACCACCCAGCCCATGTCATTAGCCGGGATGTTTTCCGTTCGTCATGAGCACCTTGGAAAATTGCCACTTCCGTGGAAGCTACGTGTGGGCCTGGGGCAGGTCAGGGCCACCATAAAAGCCAGCCCAGCTCCTCGCTCCCTCATCCCCTTCTGTCACCTCTTTCTCCTCAGGAACCAGGTGAGTCTGAAGCTCTTGCCCCATCTCCTCTTCTCTTCCTGCAGATGTGTGGTCCCCCATCCTATGCTAGGTTGTCATGAGGGGTTGAAGACAGGTGAAGGTCTGACTCCGAGAGTGATTGGCTGAGTGAGCTCTTAATTGAAGAAGTAGGCAGCAGCCTCTTTGGGCTTAGTGACACTTTGACCATGCCTGGGTGAGGCCCAGAAACCCTTCTGCCTCACTGCTTCGTTTCTACCTCCTGGCTCAGCAGGCGCCTTTGAAATGCTCGTGGTAGGGAGATGGACTCCTGGCAGACTGCTCCTCTCATGTGCCTGTGCTCTGGTTCCTCCCTGTACTCTCCCCCAGGTGCACCTCCACCCTCAGGACATGTCCTGCTACGACCAGTGCCTGCCCTGCCAGCCCTGTGGCCCGACCCCGCTGGCCAACAGCTGCAATGAGCCCTGCGTCAGGCAGTGCCAGAACTCCACCGTCGTCATTGAGCCTCCTGCTGTGGTGGTGACCCTGCCTGGCCCCATCCTCAGCTCCTTCCCACAGAACACCGTTGTGGGATCCTCCACCTCTGCTGCTGTTGGCAGCATCCTCAGCTCTCAGGGAGTGCCCATCACCTCTGGGTGCTGTGACCTCTCTGGCATTTCCAGCCGCTACTGTGGCAGAAGGTGCCCCCCCTGCTAAAGCCACTCGTGACAACCAAGACAAGGACCCCAGGAATGCAGGCCTAGATTCTGGACTGAGGACAGAGCTCCTGGCCATTGATTTTGGAGAAGCTGAGCAGGCAGTGCTGCCCTTCCGGAGGAGGTGCAGCTGGGCCTCTCTGAAAACATGGAGTAACTTCCTTGCCTTCCATTCTCTCCCATCTCTTTCCTCTCTTCTGTTCTTCAGTTCTTCTTCTGACCCCTCTCCCTCCATGGGGGACACCGATGGATGCCCTGTGGGATCTCCACTGTGGGTGATGGGCACAGACTTTCGGCAGCTGCCAGTGATCTCCCACCACCACCAGCTTCCTCTCTAAGGGAACTCATTTCCCTCTTCAGAGACATTAAAGTTTTCTGCATCACAGCCTCTGCCTCCACATATTCCTCTTATTGGTGGACGTTGTCTTGAGTTGCCAAGGAAGAAAGGTATTGCCTTGGCTGTCGGGGGGTAAGGTGAGGGAACAAGCAAACACAGGGCAGTGGGTCCCTTCCCGTCCCTGTCTCTTGCAGCTGAGGAAGACATCCTCAGCTCCTCCACAGCCAGTGGCCATCAGGCCCTGCATTCTGGCGTCCCTGCTCAGATACGGCCCCTTGGCCTCAGAGCATGTCCTGCAGATGGGGAGCCCAACCACTGCTGTCCCTCAGTGGGGAGCTTGGTGCTGCCGGAGGCTCTGAGAGGTCAGCAGTTCACAAACTTGTGCAGAAGGGAGATTGTCCTGCTTTGGATAGCCCTGTGCTGGGAAAAGCAGCTCAGTCAGAAGATGGCCCCAAAGGATGCAGGAGTTGGGTTGGTGTGATGGAAAAGCCTTTACAACAGCCCCAGATATTCTCCTCCTCATCCTCCCACCTGTCTCCAGAATGAAGGGGCATGGCCCAAGGGCAAGGGTAGCAAGGAGAGGTCACCGCTCCACCCTTCACCCCCCAAACAGTTCCCTGCACAGCCCAGCAATAACCCCGATGGGGAGGGCTAAGGCAACTCCCACTTTGATGTGGAACTCTGCCTGCTCAGGCCACACAGCAGGGCCCTCGTGCCTCCCTCACACACCCCCAGCTCCCACCACTCAGGGCACCCCAAGGACAGCAGCCAGTGCCCAAGCCCCCACGGCTGCTCGCTGGTGCCTGGCCTTCCCCCAGGCATGAAGCAGCTTTCCCCAAGGCCAGCTCTTCTCCTGGCAGGACCTGTTGACCACCTCTGCCTGGTGGCCTGTTCCCCCACTGAGATCTTGGTTAGAGCTGTACAGCGTGGTACCACTGCAGAAGAAATGAGGCACGGCTGGGGGAAGCCCACGAGGGAGAGAATGAGGGCTCCAAGGATGGACAGAGTGCACTGGGGAGAGCACGTCCTCCACATCCCAGCACACAGCCGCGCACCAGCTGGAGGGTGCACAGGGTGGTTCTATGCTCCAAAATTGTTAGAATCATGCAATTCCAGGAAGGACTCTTGCCAGATGGCATGTTGTTGATGTTTTTCATCTTACTTTGGACTCTGACCTCTGCGGGACACATCCTGGAACAGCTGTTCTAGGAGACAGGCCTGCAGCGATACCTGAAGAAGCAATGTGCAGGAGAGAAAGCCATCAAGCTAAGAGCAGCAGCAAGGAACCATTGCCCAAGCAGCCCCCGCCTCCTGCATTGCCCATTTCCTCTCCAAAGCCATGCGCAGAACAACCACAGAAGCCATAGTGAAAAGGAGGGAAGCTGAGATCCCCCATTCCAAGTCCCTGCTCAGAGCAGGTCTCGTTACATCAGGCTGGTCAGCGCTGTGTCTGTCAAGGCTTGAAAATTTCCAAGGCCGGAGCCTGCACAACATCTGTGGACAGTGCATTCCAGTACTTGAGAATATTCAGGGTCAAAAAAAGGTTAGAAATCAATGGAGTTTCTACTAGCTAAGTAGAATTTCCCAGCTTCCAAATTGCATCTGGAGCCCCGCGACTGCCCTGGAGGCTGCCACTGGACTCACTCCCACATGTCAGTACCTTTCCTCCATACCAAGGAGCCCCAAACTGAACACAGGACCCCAGGCACGGTCTCATGAGTGAATCAAGAGAGGAGAAGGATCACTTCCCTGCGTCTGCTGGCTGCACTTTTGCTAAGAGGTCGCAGAGTGCAGTTGGTCTGCCTTGCCCCAAGGGCACACTGCTGACTCACCTTCAGCCACTGGCCACCAGGCATCCCCTGCCTTCCCAGCTGTCTCACCTATAACCTCTGCCTCCAACACGGTCCAAGCTACATCAGGAGATGAAAGGTGCCTGTCCCCAGAGGAACGCGTTGCTCTTGCCTCAGGCCTTTGGAGAAAAGTCCTCTTTTCTTCTGTCCTGCCTGGATGGTCAATTCTGGTGGGAACTGCAGCACGGACTCCTTCTGCGTGTGATCTGTAGAGCCAGAAAGGTATTTCAACTTTGCCTGCCTCCGTATCCATCTAGCTATCACTTCAGCAGCTTTCTCACTGGACTCATTCTCCATCTCACTTTCTATATGCTCCCAAAGGCTGCTCCGTGTCTCTGAACAGTCTCTGAACTGCAGGCTCAAGGTTCAGCCAATCCCTAGAGGCAAGGCAAGAAAGGGACTTTCCCTCCTTAGGCTAATTTGGCCAGGGAATAAACCACAGTATCAATCATGTCTCCAGCCAAGAGCCATTCCCTCCAACAACAACCCCCAGTGGATGCTGAGGGAAGCATAGGAGCAAGACAAGCAGGTAGGATACTTCTCCTGAGTATCCACTCCTGTGTCCCAAGTCCATGGGCATGGGCTTGCCTGAAGAAGTCGCACCCATACACATCTCAACAGCTTTCCTCACTGGCACACAGGCTGGGGAGGCACAGACCAAGCCTAACCATAACCCACAGCATGATGTTGCCCTCTGCTTTACAGACAGGCTCCATCCATCCCTTTGGGTATCCACGTGGAGAACCCCTGGCTGCTTGTGCTGCCCTGACCTCCAAAAACACCATCACAGAGGCAAGCATGCAGTCTGGCCAGTTGGAAGCCCATTTGAGGAATGGCTGGAGAAGGGATCCTTTGCCAGTTCAAGACAGGGGCCTCTGCCTTTGCAGAAGCCAGGTTTCTCTCTCTGCTTCTGAAGCCCAAGAGCATAGACTTTGAACATCTGAGTCAGCTGGTAGAGCCGTGCAGGCTTCCTGGGGACCAGCTGGACAGAAAACTCTCTGGCATAACATAGCAATTCTCCTCCTGGCTGCCTCTGAGAGGCGATCTTGGCAAATGTGTCTTTACAAGGTGTGTACAAGCTTTCATCCTGTCTCCAGGACTTCTCCTGCACGCCAAAATGTTCCTCCATTTGGTCTGGAGGGAAATCCTCTACAACAGCCTACTAGAATAGGTCTGGAACCCATGGAGAGAACCTTAAATTTTTGGCCACATCTACTTCATCGTCTCATGTCTGTGTTGAACTCCAGCTCCTGACTGTGCGGGATGGCTTCTGAGTACCGGAAGAGATCCCCTTGGGAGAAGCTTGGAAGAAGCCAAATGCCGTTTCTGATGCCAATGCTTGATGCTGGTGCCAGTACTGATGCTGGTGACAATGCCTGGTGGCAGGGGAACCTCCCCGGGGCCCATGGCCAGGCAGGGCTGGGTGGGGCAAGGTGGTCCCAGCAAGCAGAGCAGCAGCTCCCCATGGCAGGCATGGCTGGGGTTGTCATAGAATCATCTAATCATAGATCATAGAATCATAGAATGGCTTGGGTTGGAAGGGACCTCAAAAGACCATCTAGTCCAACGCCCCTGCCATGGGCAGGGACATCTCTCACTCGAGCCGGTTGCTCAAAGCCCCATCCAACCTGACCTTGAGCACTTCCAATGATGGGGCATCCACAACTTCTCTGGGCAATCCGTTCCAGTGTCTTACCACCCTTATTGTAAAAACTTTCTTCCTTCTGTCCAACCTAAATCTACCCTCTTCCAGTTTAAAACTGTGTCATGGTTTAACCCTAGCCAGCAACTGAGCACCACACAGACACTAGCTCCCTCCCCCAGTGGGATGGGGGAGAAAATCTGACGAGTGAAAATGAGAAAACTCGTAGGTTGAGATAAGAACACTTTAATAATCGAAATTAAAAAAAAAGTAAAAATATAATAGGAGAAGCAACAATAACAATAACAATAACAATAATAATAATAATAATAATAATAATAATAATAATAATAACTACAACAACAACCACAACCACAACATCCAAAGTAAGTGAATCACAATGCAATTGCTCACCACCCATCGACTGATGCCCAGCACATCCCCAAGCAGCAGTCAGTCCCCCCCACTCAACTCCCCCAGCTTATGTACTGAGCATGACCTCCTATGCTATGGAATAGCCCTTTGGCCAGTCTGGGCCAGCTGTCCTGCCTGTGCTCCCTCCCAGCTTCTTGTGCACCTGGCAGAGCATGGGAAGCTCCAAAGTCCTTGACCAGTGTAAGCACTGCTTAGCAACAACTAAGACATCAGCGTGTTATCAACATTATTGTATTCGTAAATCCAAAACACAGCACTATACAGCGACTAGGAAGAAAATTAACTCTATCCCAGCCAAAACCAGGACAAACCATTGTTTGATTCTCCCCCTCTCCTCTGCTCTCATGACACCCCACCTGGAGTACTGCATCCAGTTCAGGGCTTCCCAATAAAGACAGACATGGACCTCTTAAAGTGGGTCCTCCAGGGGTTGATCACAAAAAAGAGCCGAAGGCTGGAACACCTCTCCTGTGAAGAAAGGCTGAGAGAGCTGGGATTGTTCAGCCAGAGAGGCTGAAGAGAAGGCTCCAGGGAGACCTCATTGTGGTCTTTCAATATGGAAAGGCAGCTTCTAAGAAAGACGGAGAAAGACTTTTTACCAGGGCCTGTGGTGAGAGGACAAGGGGTAATGGTCCATCACAGCAGCAACTGCTGAGCTCACCAGCCAACGATGGAAAATCCTGACACACGCCCATGCTTTTTACACACACGGTACACATCTATGATGGCTGCCTGGTGGCTAACAACAGCAGCAGCTGCTTTAGCCTAAGCAATGCTGCAGCTGCTTTCTGAGAAGCTTTCTACCAAGCCCATCTGGCTGGCACCTTGCTTCCTGATGCTGCGCTTGCAGAGCACAGCCAGGAGCTGGACTCCTTCCAAGGGAGGCAGGTCACAGGTGGGGGGAGCTGAACGGGAGCTTTCCAGGCCAGGTGAGGACCCTTGGAAAATGCCAGTCCTTCTGGGAGGCTCTCAGGGCACCAGGCTTGTCCTCCTGGTGCCTGTGCAGTGCTGGGCACACCCTCCTGCCAGGACTCCTGTGGCTCTGGAGGCTGCTCCAGTGCCAAAAGCAGATGAGGAGACAGACTTCTCAGCAGTGCTGCTCCATGAGCTCTAATGAGCCAGGTTAACTGACGGATGCCAGGGCTTGGCTCAGGCGGTTTGAAGTCTCCTCCTGACGCCACCTGCTACTTAATATTAGTTTGGCTTTTGAAGAGAGGCAACTTCATCAGGCCAGCTTCCTTTCTGGTGTCCCGGCCTCAGCCTTTGCAGCTGCAGGGCATGTGGCTCACCCCAGACGCACCACCCTTGGCTCCCATGTGAGCGTGTCAGGGCAGCACCTCTCCCTGCATTGAAGCTGGAACAGGTCCCAGACCTCCACAACCACCCTACGCTGATCACCAGGGATGGGCTGCATCTTATCAGACTTTGGGATTCCTTTGAGTTGTAAAGCGCAGAACCCCTGGAGCTGCAGCAAGAGCTTTGTCTCTGTCTATCATGCACAGACTTTGGAGGTGACTGGGTTGAATGTTCAAACAAGACCCTGTGGCTTGGCCCCCAGTACACCTTCTCTCTTTCCTGCAATGAGAACACAGTTACCACCATGCAGAGCGCCTGGGCCTTTGGCAATTGGGGCTGTTCTGTGTGATTTGCTTTGCCCCTCAGGCACAGACTTTGCACTTGGACTGGCTGAGCATCTGGAGAGAACCTGAAGGCTTGACTCAAAGCCCGTTTTTCGCTTGACTGACTAGAGCAAAGAAGCCCACAAATCTCTACTAAAATGTGCTCTAGGGGCCTCTAAATGCGGCTGGCGAGTGCTTGATGTACTTAATTAATTAGTCCTGGGCTCACAGGAATTTACTCACACTGGTTATGCAGGGCTGAGAGCAAGCCCCTGGCATCCTGATTCCCAGCAGGCTCTGCCCTACAGTCAGGATCAGCCATCTCCAGAGCCACCAGCACTGGCAGGTTTCAGAAAGAGGAGCTTGCCCTGCAGATGCCTGGGTGCACAGGGGAAGCAGTGCTGCCAGGGCAGAGCTGAGGGCCCCTGCACCCAGGATCAGCCTTGCACAGACACATCCCCGCCCTCCCCTGCTTTGTTGCACGGCCAAGGAAGCTCCCTGCACCAGGGGGTCTTGCCCAGCACAGAGGTACAAGGCACTGTCAGAGACCTCGACTTCCTCCAGGCTGTATTTCCCCGTGGTGTTCAGCAACGCGGTGAGACGGCCGCTCTGCTTGGAGCCAGCTGCTGCCTGACACGAGACCAGCTGGAGAGTCTGGCCTTTTGTCTGCTGGTACCAGAGCAAACCCCCAGAGCTGGAGGTCTGCTATGTGCGGGTTGTTTGGATGGTGTCTCTCGGCTTCACTGTGACTTGTCCTCCTTGCTGGGTGACGGTGCTCTGCCCCACGGTGCCTGGAAGAAAGCAAGGGTCAGCAGCTGTGCAGGGAAGGGGTCTGGGAAGCAAACCAGGAGTGGATGCAAAACCCTGGTGGAGAAGGCTCCCTGTCCCTTGCCCTGCAGTGAATTCCTGAGGCGTGGGGACAGGCAGGTGGAGAGTTGTTTTGGGCAGGAGCTCAGAGCTCTCAGCCCAGCGTGGACCCTGAGGAGTGCTGTGCTCGCTCCCTGCTCCTGCTCCTCCTGCCCAGAGAACCAGGGAACAGCCTGTCATGCCTAACATGAGTGTGTGTGCTGGCACCAGCTCCCCTCCAGCTTGTTGAGGTGCCCATGGAGCTAGGGCAAAAAGATCCATCCTGCTTCCCCAGCCCTGTCATCTCAGAGGGCTCCTAGCTCCCTGAGCATACACACAGCTGAGCTTGAAAAGAGGGAGCCCTGGCTGTTTTGTGAACCAAGAGAAAACTGGAAGCTATGGCAGGTATGTGCCAGGCAGGAGACAGAATGGGACAGCCTATGAATGTCAATGGGATGAGAGCTTTATAGTCCCTGGGGCAGCTTTGACAAACTCTGCTACTTTGCATTGGAAAGGGAGAAATGTGGGGCTGCAGAGACAGCTCAGGTCTCCTGTGGTGACATCCTGTGGATCAGAAGAGAGAGGCAGGGAGAGGTGGACTGAAGGGGAGAGAAAAGCAGGAGAAGGGCTGTGAAGTATCTCTCCTCTCTCCTTTTGAACAGCAAGAGCGTCTTGAGAGAAGGTGTGCAAAACCACAAATGTGAGGTGACATTTCCCAGCACTTTCCTGTAATTTAAGAGTAGTTCCCTGCATGATCCTGATAAGGCTGGCAAGGGTTTCCTGGGGAAAAGAAGAAGTATGCATTTCTAGGAAGCCAGGACTTACCCAGCAGTTGTCCCAGGAAAGCGGTGAGGACGAGATATCCGAGGTGCATGGCGAGACCGACCCACCTGTTTGTTGAGTGAGAGAGAGTCAGAAAACCACCTCCCAGCCCCGAGGTAACAGAGCTGCCAGAAACGACTCTCATCCTCTCAAAGGAAGAAGCGGGGAAGAGAAGCGATCTGTTCTTCCTGTGCCTGAAAGGCTCCTCCTGGGTTTCTCCCTCCTCCAGCAGCAACACCTGTGGCTCCCTCAGCCAAAGCCTTTCTCAACATTTCCACAAGGAGGGCTCCTGGGGGCGCCAGGGGTCCCAGTCTTGGGAAGAGGCTGTTCCCAAGCAGCTCACAGTGGAGTCCTCACCTCCCCAGCTACAAGCCCCTGCTCTTCTGCACACCCACTGCTGGGCCATTTCGGAGGTCAGGGGTTTCTTCCCCAACGAGCTTTCATAGCTTCTCCTGGGGGCCTCAGCTCTCTGGGGATGTTGCTCTTTCTTCTGGGAACAGAAGTCTCTTCTCTTTCTCTCCTTTCTCCCTTTTCTTTCCTCAGCTGCCTGGGAACAATGTCTCTCCCTGAAATCCCCCCAAATAGGAGAGGAACCCTGCTGTGCAACAGCCCAGGGGTTCTGGCTGTGTCTTGTTCTGCTGGGATAATCCACCGTGCGAGAGAGGAACCTGGCTCCAGCGCTGCTGTTAGATGCCACAAACGCAGAGATGACAAGGCCAACCTGCTCCTACTCTAGGGGAAAGGGTGAGGGGTGTTGTGGTTTAACCCCAGCCAGCAACTAAGCACCACCCAGCCGCTCGCTCACTCCCCCCCCAGTGGGGTGGGGGACACAATTGGAAGGGTGAAAGTCAGAAAACTCGTGGGTTGAGATAAGAACAGTTTAATAATTGAAGTAAAATGAAATAGAATGGTGGTAGTAACAGTAGTAGTAGTAGTAGTAGTAGTAGTAGTAGTAGTAGCAGTAGTAGTAGTAATAATAATAATAATATAATACAAGAATAATATGCAAAGCAAGTGATACACGACACAATTGCTCACCACCCACTGACTGATGCCCAGCCCGTTCCTGAGCAGCGATCACTCTCCCCCTGGCCAGCTCGCCCTAGTTATATACTGAGCATGACATCATATGGTATGGAATAGCCCTTTGGCCAGTCTGGGCCAGCTGTCCTTCCTGTGCCCCCTCCCAGCTTCTTGTGTGCCGGGCAGAGCATGGGAAGCTGAAAAGTCCTTGACTGGTGTAAGCACTGCTTAACAACAACTAACACATCAGTGTGTTATCAACATTATTCTCATCCTAAATCCAAAACACAGCACTATACCAGAGACTAAGAAGAAAATTAACTCTATCCCAGCTGAAACCAGGACAAGGGGTCAGCAGCGATGAGGGATCAGTGGGTCACCCCCACTCCCGGGGAGCACATGGGGCACCCATTGGAGTGCTGCACTGTGAGAGGTGGGGATAGGGTAGCCCTGCTCCTCGGAGCCGAAAGGGCTTGTGAAGGTGTGGGGATACGGCGGATGGGGACCCCTACTCCCCTGCCCTTTCCACATGAACTCCAGAGGGATCCCATGCACCAGTCATGGCAGAGGTAACAAACTGCTCATTATCGTTAAATCAACCTGACCTGAGTAGGCACAGATCTGTGCTGCGCTGAGCTGTAGATGTCACTTGGCAAACTTGGCAGCATTGCCACAAACACGTCCTTTTCTTGATCCAGGTGTGAAGCACCCTGTTCTCATATAAATGTCTTTTTGCTCAACAGTACAAATTAGGAGTGGTTTATTCCGAAGAAAATCCTACAAAAACTGAACAGACGACAATGCCAGCAAGTCTCAGCACAGGCAGGATTTGCACTAGGTGCTAAACCCCATCTCGAGCTCCACCTCATGCTCCATAACTCGGGGTTCCCAGCATCTGAAGGGGCATCACGTCACCCGTGCTGTCCCCTTTTACCTTCTTGTGCGATCTCCAATTAATGGTATTTTAATCAACACTCTGTGGAGCAAGAGACCCATTCCTACTGGGATCTATCTACAATCATGCTCCACCCTCATCATGAAAAAAAACACAATTCCAAATTTCTAATAGGAATTTCTGCTCTTCCAGGTTGTATGCATTGCCTTTCTCTCTATTACTGTGCTCAAGAAGAGTTGGGCTCCATCTGGCTCTTCATCCTCCAGCCAAGTGTCAGAAGCATCAAAAAACTCTCTCTTAAGCTTCTCTTTTGAAGGCTGAAGAAGGCCAGTTCTCTCAGACCCTCCTCATGCCTCGTGTTCCAGAAACACAGAGCTGGTAAAACTGCAAGGGACCTCTGGAGGTCAGTGGGTCCAAACCCCACCTCAAGAAGGGTGCCCTAGAGCTGGTTGCAAAGGGCCACGTCCGGATGGATTTTGAGTATCTCCAAGGATGGAGACTCCACAACCTCTCTGGGCATCCTGTGCCAGTAGTCTCTCACCCTCACAGTGAAAAAGGGTTTCCTGGTGTGCAGACAGAGCCTCCTTTGTTTCAGTTTCTGCCAAATACCTCTTGTCCTGTCACTGGACCCCATGGGGAAGAGCCTGGCTCCGCCTCCTTCACAGCCTCCTGCAGGTGTTTGTACACGTTGATGAGATCTCCCCTGAGACTTCTTTTGCCTTTGCTGAACAGGCCCAGCTCTCTCAGCCTTTCTCCAAACCAGGGATGCTCCAGTGTGTTCATCCTCTAAGGGGCTCCTCACTTGACTCTCTCCAGTACGGCAATATTTGGTAATATCAGCCTGTGACATGTTTTTCCTTCCCCAGTTGCTGGCACTCAGACCTTGCTTACACCCCAGTCCCTCCAGCTGCTGGCACTCAGACCGACAGGCCCTGTGACCAGTCACCCCTTCTCCAGTTGCTGATACTGCTAGCACACCCCCTGGCCCATCCAGTTGCTGGCACCCAGCCCTACAACCCCTATGGCCCTTGCTTGTTTGCTCACATCTCTCTCTCACACCAGTCTCTCCAGTTACTGGCACTCACAGTTGGGAAGTTGCACAGAAGGGTGGTTAGGAAAGGATTTGATAAGAAGGCAGGGGGACTCTTGCGCTCAGGCACAGGGCTCATCCCAACAAGTGCACTGACCAGCCCCTGATTAGGTGCAGGTACCTCTTTTCATCCTTCCTCCTCTCTATTGCCTCCCCTTGCTCCTCCCCAGGCCCCTCTTTCCCCCCACCTTTGACCCTGCCCCTAAGCGGTCCTTAACAGCTCTTGCCTAGTCCTGCAGGATCCCCCTCAAACATCCATCATCCTCCTGTGCCTCTTGTCACTTCCTGCCACTTACAAAGCTCAGCCTGTCCCACTTCAAAGCTACACCTGCACGTTCCTAATGGCCCATCAATTAGCAGCTGCAGAGCTCTGGTCTCCCTCCTTGTCTCCCTTATCACTTACTCAGAGATGGGTGTCCTGGTGTGCTTTCTTTATCACTTGCCCTTTTACTTCTGCTGCCCTTTGAAAGGAAAAGGCACTTGATCTGACAGCCTCAGTGAACCAGCCACTCTCACCTTCCTCATGCCCTGATAGAGGCCTCTGCTCAAGTTCCTCAGGTGAGCGAGTTCCTCAAGGTGCTGAAAGGCTCCTGGCCCCAGAGACAACTGGGTCTTTTGAGTCAAGGCTCTGGGGGGAAGCCCCATGTTGAGCTCAGTCTTTGAAGTGTCTCCCTGCAACCCCTGCAGCAACACTAAGCCATGGCAGTCACTTTTCAGGATGCCCAAGAAGTCACAAACATGAAGGAAAGGGAAAGCTTGGCCAAATGAGCAATCAGTTTCAGATGTAACGTGGGTATGCAAAAGAACTTGGGTCACTTGGAATGCGTGGAATGAGATGGTCTGCACTCCCAAATTCCAGCTTCTTTATTTTTGACCCACCCCATCTGTCCTGCATTTCCTGCAAGACCCTGAAACCTCTCTCACAGGTCTTTGTGCAAATCCCAGCATAAGGATGGAGCTGAAGTGCAAACCATCGCTTTCTTACCCATCCAGGTTGGCATGGGGCTTCTCATCCACCTGCCGGTACCTCACAGAGACACTTGTCGCCAGGTGCCTCACTCTCTTTGCCTCCTTCTCTTTCCTTCTGGCCCATCTCTCCTTTGGACATATTCCTCATCCCCTCGCTTCCACAAAGCCTGAACTTTCTTTGTCACCTCAGAAGGTCTCACTGCCAACACCTGCTGTTGTGGCCTACTGAGGTGACATCACTCCAGTCCTTAGAACATGTTGGCCTGCACATCCCGGGAATGCAGCTACCAGCAGTTTTAGTGTTGGGCAGAGAACCCAGAAGGACTCAGGGCCAGAGGCAGTCCCCCAGGCCAAGCACTGCTGAGTCCTCAGAGCCATGAAAAGCAGGCAGACGGCTCAAGCAGTGGAATATGAACTCTGGTCCAGTGCCTGCCTGATGGGTCTTGCTCACCTGCTGAGGCTGTCACTGATCCTCAGGTGCAGGGCTAGGAGGACATTTTCCTTCCTTGGGCTTCTCTGGCTAGGAGGTAAAGCCACAGGAGCAGTCATGGCTCCCACCATGAGCCCCCTTTCTCCAACACTGCTCATTGCTGGACACTGAGGGAAGAGTAAGAGCTGGACAAGCAGCTGGGCTACGTCTCCTGAATACTCACTGCTGTGTCCCGTTCAGTTTCAGTGGCTCAGGGTCGTTCCTGAGTGTGCTGTGGCAATGCGGCCTCGTGGCAAGGAAGGCCAACAGCATCCTGGGCTGCAGCAGGAAGAGCGTTGCCAGCAGGACAAGGGACCCGACCCTTCCTCTCTACTCAGCGCCAGTGAGGCCACGTCTGGAGTGCTGGGTCCAGTTCTGGGCTCGCCAGTGCAAGACAGGTATTGGAGTGAGCCCAGCCAAATGGTGCAGGGACAGGAGCATCTTTCTTGTGAGGATGGGCTGAGAGGGCTGGCAGTGTTCAGCCTGGGGAAGAGAAGGCTCCTGGGGGATCTTGGCAATGTGTGTAAAGAGGTGATGGGAGGGAATGAAGAACAGAGTCTTCTCATTCAGGCATGCGTGGGACTCCACACCTCTGTCGTGAGGACTCTCTGTAGAGTGAGAACTTATAGGCAAGACACTAAACTGTGACCCTTACTGTGTTGCAGGTTTGCAAGGGCTAACGGCTGGTTTTACAGCACTGGGTCGTCCTTTTTGGGGCAGTGAGGCCACAGCTGGGCTTCTCACCGTCCTCCCAGTCAGAAGGTGCTTGAGCATCCTCTCAGGCAGACATACCCTGGTGTCGAAGTGCTGCCTCTCAGCTCCAGGTCTCATGGCCAAAGGGGCCTGGGGCACCTGAGAATTCCTGTAGGAGCCTGTAGGAAGAGATCAAGCAGCCTGCTGTCAGGCAATAGGAGGCTGCAGGCTCTTCTCCTGCTTTTCGCTCCTGGACATCACAACCAGTGCAACCAGCCCCCAGCAAGGCAGCAGTGTCCATGCTGAACTTCTCCTGCCATCCAGTGCCCAGCCAGAGACAGGGGCCTGCACCCACCTATCTCAAGGATGGAGACAGACCCCCTTGAAGCCTCCGACATGCTCCCAGTCCCTGCAGGGGATTCCTCTCCATGCTTAAACGTCTCATCTCTGAGACACTGTGGCACTGAGCACTTGAAGGCCTGTGACCTCGACATCCCCTTCTCCTGTCAGTCTGGAGCCTGAAATCCTGACTCCACGGGATGACTTTGTGACGCGAGCAGGATCCTTTTGAAAGCTCCGGGAAAGCCTGTAGCTGGAGGACTCCGTTTTAAACGGTATGTCCGAGCTCTTACAAAGTAACAAACTGTGAAGGCATTTCTGGTTGGTCTTTCCTAAGTCAAGCTTTGCATTAGCAACTCAGCCCTGGAGTCCCTGAGTTTCCAGAGCAGAGGAAAGCACCTGCTCAGGGCTCCCTTAGCTGAGCCAGTGGGGAAAGGCAGCAGGCCGAGCAGAGGCCCTGTATGCTCCATGCCAGCAGTGGCCGGTCCCTGCGACAGGACCGAGGGCTGCCCGGCTGCCCGGGGGCAGAAGGAGCCAGCAGGGACGGCGGCTGCACTCGCTCCTGCCCGGGCACCGCCGGACACCGCCACTGTTCCACTCGCGATTGCTGCCCGCCACCGCCAGTGTGGTGGGGGATTTCTATCTGCGTGCCGCTGGGAGTGCGGGCATTTCCTAATTGCCCCATTCCTAATTGTCTACTTCAAAAGCCCAGAGAGCCTGTTAGCGGTAATAGCAGCCTTGGGTGGAGATCGTGGTGCAGGTCCTTGGGAAGGGCAAAACCACTGGGCATCTGTCCCCTCTGAGACGCCTTTCTGAGACACTGCTGGCAGGCCTTTCCAGCCAGGCCAGAGGATGCCACGTTACCCAGAAGGCTCGGAGCCCTCTGTGGGGAAGGAAGAGAGCCCTGCGGGAAACCCCCTACTCCCCTCCCTGCCTGGCACAGACCGTCTGGGTCTGCGTTGGCAGCGCTGCCCGAGGGGGGCTCTTTGGTGCCTTCAGGAGCACGGATCCGCAGCAGCCCTCAAGGAGAAGAGGTGCTGAGCCCCGGCACTGGCTCCAAGGAGGACCTGGCGGTGGCGGTGGCGGTGGCGGTCGGGCGGGGGAAGCGTCCCGGGGCCCGGGGCCGGGCGGGGCCGGGCGGGGCCGGGCGGGGCGAGGCGGGGCCGGCGGGCGGAGCGGCAGCGCCCCCTGGCGGGCCCGGCCGGGGCTGTCCCCCCGCCCCCGCCGGGCCCGCCCGGCCCCGCCCGCGCCGGTTCGTGCCCGGCCGCAGCCCCGGCTCCTCTCCCCGTGCCTCCCACGGCGCAGTAATACACCGCCGCGTCCCCGCGCCGGGGCCGGGCGAGCCTCAGGGCGCTGGACCGGCGGTCTGCCGACACCCACAGCCGCCCCGGCGGGTTCTCCACTGGTTTTGTGCCTTGGACACCCGTGGCTACCAGGAGGGGTGGTTGGCCTGGGAACTGACGATACCAATGTGTAACGGCTGCATCAATTTTGGGGTGCGAGCAAGTGATGTTGATGGCGGTGCCCTCGGAGGTCTCTGCCGACGGCTCCTGCTGCACCTGGGCTCTGCCCGCAGCCACTGCCGAAAAAGAAGAAGGAAAGACCAAAGATCACCAAAGGTCGCCGAGCTCCGATGCCTTTTTTAACCCGAGGGACGGTCAGGAAGAGTGGCCGTGAGACACAGGCAGAGCAGAACGGTTGGGTATAAAGGAAAGAAAGAAGGAAAACACGAAAGTAAAAAAGAAAGAAAGACGGAAAGAAAGTAGCAAGAGGGAAGGAACCACAATATGATTTGTATGGAAAGACACAGATGAACAGAAGGAAATGGGAAGGGCTGATGAAGGAAGAGAGCGATGAGTTTGCTGAGGGAATGTGGGATGGCAGCAGAGGGAGGGAGGGACGGGAGGATGGCTCGGGGGCAGAGGTCCGTGAAGAAGCCAGAGGGGACGGCAGTCTCGAGGGACCTGCGGGGGCCACCCCAGGCTCAGCCCCGGCCCCGCGCAGTCCCCGGCCGGGCCCCCAACCAACCCCGCCAGCCCCGCGCACCCAGCAGCACCGCGGCCAGCCCCGCCAGCCCTGCGCCCCGCCACCGCCGCATCCCGCCGCTGCGCCGCCCGCGCCTCGCTGCCCCCCGCCAGCCCCGGCTCTCGGGGAACAGCCCGGGCGCCTCCTCCCCTCCCCTCCCCTCCCCTCCCCTCCCCTCCCCTCCCCTCCCCTCCCTCCCTCTCCTCTCCTCTCCTCTCCTCTCCTCTCCTCTCCTCTCCTCTGCTCTCCTCTCCTCTCCTCTCCTCTCCTCTCCTCTCCTCTCCTCTCCTCTCCTCTCCTCTCCTCTCCTCTCCGCCGCCGCCAGCTCCGTCCCGGGGCTGAGCCCTGCGCCGCCGCCGCTCGGGGGCTCGCCCGGCCTCAGACCGCGCAGGGGCTCTGCACGCCCACCGCTTTGCCTCCTGCCAAATGCACTCTCCCCGGCCTCCAGCAAGGACGCCCCAGCCACAAGAAGCCTGCCCAGCGCCACCTGCAGCCTGGGGCAGCCCCAGGGCCTTGGCCCAGCACATGGAGCAGCTTCCCAGAGCTGTCTCCGAGCTGCGGGGCTGGAAAGAGCAGCCACTGCTTTCCTGCGGATGGCAATGAGCAGCTTGAGAGCCTCCCTTCAGCTGCCTCTCTGCAGTCCCAGCACGATGCTGAAAAGTTGTGTTGTGGCAGAGGGGGTGTGAAGACAAATGTGAGGGACCTCCAGAGGTCATCTAGGTCAACCTCCAATCGGAACAGATCCTATTAGATAAGGTTGCTCAAGGTCACATTCAGTCCAACCTTGAACAGCTCCCGGGATGGAGATTGCACAGCCTCCCTGGGAAACCCGGTCCAGGTCTTCTGATTTCTTTTAGCCTACTGCTTAATCAGATTTTTGCATGTTCTAGTTGCTGTCCTTTGCCTCTGCTTCTTGAAGGGACTCCGTGTCGGCTGGACCAGAGTCTAGGTCCATCTTCTCTGTCTCCTCTGAACAAGTAGTTGGAGAAAGCAAGAAGGTCTCCCCTGAGCCTTCCCTTCTCCAAGATGAGCAGGCCCAATTGTCTTGGCTCTTCTCGCATTGCCAGACCCCTGTCCACCTTGGTGACCTTTGTTGGTCTCGCTTCAGTATGTTGATAGCCTCCTTGGACAGGGGAGCCCCAGCCTGGATGCAGTACTGCAGATGTGGTCTCACGAGGGCCAGAGGGGCAGGGTCACTTTCCTGGACCTGCTATCAATGCTTTGGCTACCACAGCTCAGGATGCAGTTGGCTGCCTTTGCTGCAAGGGCAGGCTGCTGTTCCATGTGTCTCCTAAAGCCATGCATCCTTTCCTGTGGCTCTGCTCCCTAGGCAGCGAGTCCCCAGCCTGCATGACCAAATGGGCTGGCTCCTCCTCCAGGTGCAAACCCTTGTCCTTGCTCTTTTTGACCTGCATGACGTTCCAGGCAGCTAGTTTCTTCATGGTCACTAGTCTTTGAACCTGGTAGTCCAGCCAATTTTCCACCCCGCCTTGTCATCCTCTTCATAAGCCCATTCACCACCAGTTTGTTCCTAAAGGAAGTATGGGAAGAGGGTGTCAAAACTCCTTCTGAACTCCAGGTACACAGGTCCCCTGCCCTTCTCTTCTCCACAGTGCCCATAAGCACGGAGGCTGGCCCTCAGCTACACTAGAGCCTCAGCTCAGAAGCAGCTGCATGGAGAGGGGAATCAGCCCTGCCTGAGCTCCCCCAGAAGGCCTCCCTGGCAGGGATCGCACTAAGGTCGCTATGGGGAAGGGCTCAAGTCCTCAGCTGCATTGTCCCAAGTTGTGTCATTGCCACAAAGGCTGAGGAGAAGGCTGAGGTACTTAGTGCCTTCTTTGCCTCAGTCTTTAATAGTCAGACTAGCTATCCTCAGGGTATTCAGGCCCCTGAGCCAGGACGTGGGGATGGGAAGCAGAACGAAGCCCCAGTAATCCAAGAGGTAACAGTTGGCGACCTGCTCCTCCACCTGAATGCCCACAAGTCTACGGGGCCAGATGGGATCCACCCGAGGATACTGAGGGAGCTGGCGGAGTTGCTCACCAAGCCACTTTCCATCATTTACCAGCAGTCCTGGTCAGCCGGGGAGGTTCCTGATGCCTGAAAGTTAGCAAATGTGACACCCATCTACAAGAAGGGTCGGAAGGAGGATCCTGGGTACTACAGGCCGGTTAGCCTGACCTCGGTGCCGGGGAAGGTCCTGGAGCAGATCGTCTTGAGTGCCATCACGCAGCCCGTGCAGGATGACCAGGGGATCAGGCCCTGCCAGCATGGGTTCATGAAGGGAAGGTCCTGCTTGACCAACCTGATCTCCTTCTATGACAAGGTGACCCGCTTGGTGGAGGAGGGGAAGGCTGTGGGTGTTGTCTACCTGGACTTCAGTAAGGCCTTTGACACTGTCTCCCACAGCATTCTGCTGGGGACACTGGCTGCTCATGGCTTGGATAAGTGCACTCTTCACTGGGTAACAAACTGGCTGAATGGCCAAGCCCAGAGAGTGGTGGTGAATGGAGTCAAATCCAGGTGGCGACCAGTCATGCGTGGTGTTCCCTAGGGCTCAGTGTTGGGGCCAGTTCTGTTTAATGTCTTCATTGAGTGCACCCTCAGTAAGTTTGCAGATGACACCAAGTTGGGTGGAAGTGTCGATCTGCCTGAAGGCAGGAAGGCTCCACAGAGGAACCTGGCCAGGCTGGATGGATGTGCTGAGGCCAACTGCATGAGATTCAACAAGGCTCAGTGCCGGGTCCTGCACTTGGGTCACAACAACCCCAGGCAATGCTACAGGCTGCGGGAGGAGTGGCTGGAGAGCTGCTTGGTGGAAAAGGACCTGGGGGTGTTGGCTGACAGCTGGCTGAACGTGAGCCAGCAGCGTGCTCAGGTGGCCAAGAGGGCCAATGGCATCCTGGCCTGTATCAAGAATAGTGTGGCCAGCAGGACCAGGGAGGTGAGAGTGCCCCTGTACTCGGCACTGGTGAGGCCGCACCTCAAGTACTGTGTTCAGTTTTGGGCCCCTCACTCCAAGAAGGACATCGAGGTGCTGGAGTATTTCCAAAGAAGGACAGCGAGGCTGATGAAGGGTCTGGAGCACAAGTCTTACGAGGAGAGGCTGAGGGAGCTGGGGTTGTTTCGTTTGGAGAAGAGAAGGCTGAGAGGAGACCTTATCACTCTCTACAACTACCTGAAAGGAGGCTGTAGTGAGGTGGGGGTCGGTCTCTTCTCCCAAGTAACAAGTGATATGACAAGAGGAAATGGGCTCAAGTTGTGCCAGGGGAAATTTAGATTAGATACTAGGAAAAATTTCTTCATGGAGAGAGTGGTTGGGCATTGGAACAGACTGCCCAGGGAAGTGATGCAACCACGGTCCCTGGAAGCATTCAAAAACTGTGTGGATGTGGTGCTTAGGGACATGGTTTAGAGGTGAACCTGGCAGTTAGGTTAACAGGCTGGACTCGATGATCGCAGAGGTCCTTTCCAACCTTAATGATTCTATGACTCTATGATTCTAAGCTGGACCAGAGCCCAGGCAGACAAACAATCAGGAGGGCAGATGTGCTAAAAAACTTTCAAAATGCACACAGCTCTTCTTGGGGAAAAGGTCTCTTTGGGACACCCCTGTGGGACATCAGCAGGCTTTGGGGGATGCGGTCTCAAATCCAATGTCCCTCCCCTCCCAGGGGCAGTTGCTGAGCACTCGGACCTAGATTGCAATGCGGGGCATGAAGGGCCTTGTGGGCTGAAGTCCAAGGCAGGCATCAGCTCTTTGGCTTTCCCTGTGCAAGCCACAGGGTCTGGCCTTCCGCTCACAGCACAGCCACATCAGGCTTCATGTTCCTTCCATTTGGGACCTGTTTGGTCCAAGAGCTCAGTCCCTGCCTGACACAGCACCAGGCCAATGAACCATACAAGTACATTTGGCATTGATAAGGACATGAGAGGGGGCTGTGTTCCAACCCAGGCACCACCGACACTGCACTGCAAACAGATCCACTCAGGGATGGCCAGCACATGGTCAGCAGGATTCCTTAGCCTTTCTCCTTGCCCACAAAGCCAACCCCATCCTTCTGAACTCTCTACGACTGGGGAGAGCAACTGAGTCCTGGCCTGGAGAGGCAGGCAGGGGGCACTGCCAGCCGTGCTGAGGCACTCCCACTATTGTTACACTGAACTAAAAGAAAGGATCCAAGCTGGAGGGAAGCTGTTCTTGCTGGGGTCTGGAATTGACAGCAGCGGAGCCTGAGCTCTGGAGGGGCAGGAAAAGGAGGCGTCAGGAGGCAGGGGCTGCATTTCAGTGCCTCTTCCCTCGACAGATCTCTAGCAGGCTGGTGCCATCACCATTCAGCTGCCCCAGGCATGCCCATGGCATTGCTTGTGTGCTCACAGACTGCACAGAAAAGGGATGAGTCAAAACAAGCCAGAAATTTTTCCTGAGGGCAGTGTTCAGCAGGATGGGGTCAAAACCTGGCAGCACAACACACACACCTGGGGAGGAAAGAAGTGATCATCAGGGTGAGCTGAGGAGGGAGGGAAAGAGATGGATGTGGCATGTCCTCATGCCTGGCAGCTTTGGGCATCCAGCTGAGGATTGCTGGAGCCTCTTCCTTGAGAACAGCACTTCAAACTGCCCCACCAGAGTCACCCAGGCTGAGGTCACTTGCCTGCCCTGAAGCCATCCAGCACTTGAGCTGAGTCATCTGCCAGCACTGCTGCATTCTTGCCCTAGAAATCCTGGGGCCTTTCCTCCCTGTGCTCAGAAGAAGCCTTCATTGGGGAATGGGCATGGCCCAAATGTGGAAATGAAAAGGCAGCAGTGCTGGAAACCAAAACACAGCCCATATCATGAGCTGCGATGCTTTGCATTCAAGATGAGCTTGTCAGAAAATTGTTACCTCTGCAAAGGGTGCCTCTGGTCCTGCAGCAATGGAGGGCAGGTATAAAAGCCAGCCCAGGTTCCTGCTCTCTCATCCACTTCTCCTGCCTCCTTCTCCTTGGGAACCAGGTGAGTCTGAAGTCCCTTCCCTTCCTCTTCCAAAATGAGATCTCTCCTCAGTGGACATCTCAGCTGATATTGTCTTTGTCCTGTGCTGGGCGCTGGAGCTCCTTGTCATGGCAGAGGGTTGTGGGGAGAAGGTGTGCTAGAGAGAGGCTGGGATGTGGCTGAGGGGGCTCTTGGTTTAGGAACTAGCAGACAGTCAGCCTGGGCCAGGTTGTTCTTTGTAGGAAAATGAAGACCGTGTGGCTCCTGGCTAAAGCCTCCAGCTCCTGACACAATAGTGAACTTGGCTGCTCCTCACACATGCCTGTGTCCTGCTTCCTCCCTGTCCTCTCCCCCAGGTGCACCTGCAACCCAGAGACATGTCCTGCTACAACCAGTGCCTGCCATGCCGGCCCTGCGGCCCGACCCCACTGGCCAACAGCTGCAATGAGCCCTGTGTCAGGCAGTGCCAGAACTCCACCGTCGTCATCGAGCCTCCTGCTGTGGTGGTGACCCTGCCCGGACCCATCCTCAGCTCCTTCCCACAGAACACCGTTGTGGGATCCTCCACCTCCGCTGCTGTTGGCAGCATCCTCAGCTCTCAGGGAGTGCCCATCACCTCTGGGTGCTGTGACCTGTCTGGCATTTCCAGTCGCTACTATGGCAGAAGGTGCCTCCCCTGAAAAAGATGCTGGGAAAGCCTCAGGGAGACCCCTCAAGGAACTCAGAACATGCTGCTGAGCAGAGGACTGAGGTTTTGGATGTGTTTTAAGAATAGCTGAGTGGCTTTGCCTTTCTCTCCCTTTTCTTTGTTTGCTTCAGTTCCCCTTGGCAGCAAAGTCCCACTAAGACCAGCCTGGTGGGGACCATCTGTCTCCTCTCCCTCTATGGGGCAGGCAGACAGACAGACATCATGCAGGAACTTCTCCACAGCAAAGGGCCTCAGACCCTCAGCTGCCCCTGGGACTCTCTGCACTGGCAGCCCCACTTGGAGTGACTTTGTTCCCCTCTTTTGATTCATTAAAGTTCTGTTGCATTCAAGCCTGGCCTCCATGTGCTCCTTCCCTCTCTGGACACGCCCCAAGCTGCCAGGGGAGAAGGGTGCTGGTCAGGGGTGGAAGGGGGTGAGGGCACAAGGAGACCCTTCTCCATTCACAGAGGCATGGGAGGTTTTCACACCCTGCAGAGGCTTCCTCTTTTGGGCACCATGCCTTGGAGCTGAGGAAGTCACCCCTGGCTGCTCTGCTGCCAGTGAGCATCAGGCCTTGCCTTGCTGTGCCTCTGCTCACAAGTGCCCAGAAAGGCAGGAGGCCCTGAGGGGTCAGCAGCGCCATGAGCTCTTGAAGAAGGGCGTTCCTCTTGCTATGGCTGGAGTTGCTCTGGCATGGCAGGGAGGGGGTGTGGGGCTCTGGGAGATGAGTGCTTTGCAGAAGGGCAGGCATGGTAAAGCAGGGAAGAGCCTTTGGAATGGCCCATAGCTGCTACTCCTCCTTCCTCTCCCCTCCACCACCCAATGGAGAGGCCATGGCCAGCAGGCATGGGCAGGAGTAGCAGGGAAAAGTCGCCCATGCTACTGAATGCATCAAACATGGAAATTGGAGCTAAGCATGTGGGAGCTGAGGGAAACGGTGGAAACACTTCAATGTGTTTGGCAAAGTCCCCAAACTGCAGCGCTGTGAAATGCTGGCTGGGGAGCAACTTCTAAAGGGCACTTGTTTTCCCCTTCCCATTTTCATTACAGAATAGATGAATCATGTTCTCCAAGCTCTTCTTTCTGCACACTGACAGCGAAGGGAGCCCGTGTGACCACTTCCGAAGGAGGAGGCATCAACATGGCAGATACACTTCTATGAGCAGTGTGGGATTGATGTCACCAGAGTGTAGAGCTCTCCAAGTGAGATGATTGAGTCCAGACTGAACGTCTACTCCTCCCTTCTGGAAGCAGTGGTGCTTCTGGAGGTGATTCACCAACCTCCTGCATCCACCTGCTGACAGCCAGATGCAGGGCAAGGAAGGGCTCCTCCCTTCTTGGGCTGCTATGGCCACCTGGCAGAACCATACGATCAGCTGTGCCTCCTGCCACAAGCTTTGTTCTCCAGCTGTGGCCATCAGTGGAGGCAGAGGGAAAGGGAACAAGCAGACAAGCTGATAGGTCACTTGCCCTGAGTACTCACTCCAGTGTCCCAGCTCTTTTAAGGAGAGGGCCTTTACAAGCCTGGTTTGGCTTGTTTAGGGTGCAGACACCAAGTCAGCTTTCTTGGACTCTTTTCATCATCAAAAACCCTGGATATAGATGCAGCCATGAAAGTCACGCTGGCACGTGCTTCAGAGCAGCAGAGGCTGAGGAGGCAGAGGCCCAGCCTCACCACAGCCCCCAGGTGCCACCGCTGGGCAGGCTGAGCTCAGAGCTACAGGCAAGCAGTGGCAGGGAGGGAACCGCTCCGCACAGCACCCCCACCTTTCTGCGCAGTGCTGCAAGCTGTGGGCACCAGTGTGGGCTCAGTGCACAGAAATAGGCAGCGCTGTCCTGGAGCTCGGCATCCCGCACTTGCAGATGAACCTGGGAGGTCTCCACAGACAGCACGGAGGAGAACCTCCCTGACTCCATGTGAGCTCTGTAGTTGCTCACCCACAGCAGCATCTGAGGGGAGTGGGTCTGGCGCTGCTGGTACCAGAGGATGTAGGGATTGCTATAGCTGGTGGTGAAATTGCAGTGCAGAGTTGCCTTGTGTCCCACCTGGATGGTCATTGCTGGTGGGAACTGGAGCACAGAGTCCTTTTGGCCATGACCTGTAAAGCCAGAAAGAGCTTTCAGCTTTGCTTGCCTGTCTACCTGTCCGTCTACCACTTCATCAGCTTTTCCTAGCCTCTGCCAGGCTGAGCTCTTTGTCCCTGCACATTTCTTGCTGCAGCTTCTTGCCACTCCTCACCCCCATCATCCTGCTTTGCAGCCATTCCCACTGCTCTTTCAGTCCACTGATTCTCTCCCTATCTGCCTCTGAGCTGTGTTAACTGCTCGTCTCTCCTTCAGCAGCAGCAGATGGGAGCTGTTCCTCTCCCTCCTCTCACCATATCTTCTTGCTCTAACAGTTCCTCCATATGGCACACCGCATCCTCTGCCCTTGCCCTGCCCTTGTACGGCATTTCAGCTCTTCTTGCACCCAGTTAGCCTTCTCTGTTTGTCCCCCAAGGTTTACGACCATCCCTACAGAGATTGGCAGCATTGTATCCAATATATCTAAGAGAGACGCTCCTCCTATATGCTGCATCGCTCCATTCCCTGGCATCTTTCCCTCTTTCAGGCTTCACCTCTATTAGCAGGACATGCAGGAATGCTCAGGACCTGCAAATTGAAGGTGAGATCTTATTCCTCCTCTGATGCCCATTACTCCTGACATCTCCCAGATTATAACCCGTACCCGCCCGCAGCCCCTGCTCTCCCTACAGAAACACTCCCAGATCCCCCAGGGAGTCAGCACTCACGTCTGCCCGCTTCCCCACCACCAGCTGCGCAAACTCTTGCCTCATTCTCCCCAGCCTGAAAGTCGCATCTCACCAAAGTCTGCCAGTGCCACCAGAGCTGCCAGGAAAATCAGGACCATGTCACGCTGTTCCTTCATGGGGTGCCCAGGGACCTGCCAGCAGGAGGGACCTGATGCTTGCAACTGCACCTCTTCTTCTGCCTCTGGCAGATCAAAGAGGCCTCCAAAGCACAGCCCAGAGGGTGGAGCAAACCCCTCTCCCTGCTGCTCCAGGCAGGCCTCTGCGGGTCTGTACCCCAGCTTCCACCACAAGAAGGCTCTCTAGAGAGACAACAGATGAATGGTTTAAGTACTGTCCAGCAGAAGGACAGGCATCCATTGCAACCATGTCCTGACTTCAACCACCTAGCCAGCTGCACAGGCCTGCACCCAGCTCTGCAGGAGATGGAGAAGGCACCCCTGCACCCACCCATGCCCACCCTGTCCCTGGGACTGCCTGCATGGAGAGAGGAACAGGCGCACACTCAAGTGCCTGGACCCAGGTCTCGCACGCTCTCTCCCTTTGCCTCTGGCTCTGGAGGAGGCACCTGAAGAGAAACATCTCTGGAAAGAGCATCTGCTGCAGAAACCAGCCGCACAGGGACAGACACACTCCCACACTCTGGCAGGGGGAGGACACGGCAACACAGCTCCCTGTTGTACAGGCAGTCCCTCTGTGGCCCCTCACCTACCCCCATTACCCACAACCTCCAGCTGCTTGTCCCACCCTGGGCCCAGAACCCCACTACCCGGGCAAGCAAAAGGGCTACTGGATTTTAATGTCTTGTGCTGTCTGCTGCCTGGAGCAGGGCTCCTCTGCCACTTCTCACCCAGGGCCCTTTGCTCGCACAGCTGGCAGGGACTGCAGGGAGCAGGTTATTAGCACAGCAGCCCCCATTCACAGCCCCACTCCCACAAGGCCTTCAGGGTCCTGTGGTTCAGTCAAGGCCATGGCAGAAGGACGGGGGGCTGCCCTCTGCTGCTCCAAGGACTGTAAACCTGCCAGCACTTCCCTTGCAATACAACTCCAGCTGCCACAACGGTCCCCAGCTGGGGCAGGGAAGAGGCCTGAGCCTTTCCTCTCTGCCTCTGAAGCCTGTGAACATGGACTTTCACAGCTGTCTCAGCTCCTACAGCCTCCCTGGGGCCACGCTGGGCCCAGGACCTCATGCCCAGAGGCCTCCTTCCAGCTCTCGCTCACCTCAGACCTTCAGCCCCGCAGGCCAACTTAGCACATCTCTTGGTGCCTCACTCCTGAGCTCTGACCTTGACTCGCACCTCTGCCTTGCAGCAAGTGCCCAGCTCAAGCTTCTCTCCTGTCTCCTGCACTTCACTCCAACACCAAAGGCTCTCAGGCTGAGGTTAAGGGCAATCCTCTGCAACAAGCTCCATGTCCCGAACACTACCCGCTGTGGGATACACTTGAAGGTGCCTGTGACGATCAGTATCTCCTCCTCACGGTGGTGCCGAGGCAGAACTGCTGGCTCTGCAGGATGCCTGTCCAACACCAGCAGGAGTGCCTTGGAAGTGGGCTGTGGAGCTGGAGGGTTCAGTTTGTAATTGTGTATCTGAGCCTGCTTACAAAGTTCCCAGCAAGAAACCACTTCTGGTGGTGGTTTCAAAGCAAGGGCTTGGATTAGTGCTGAATGGGTTGGGTGTTTGTGTTCTGCCAGGGCCTGGCTATGTGCGTGGGGTGAAAGAGATGCCCAGCCGCTGCTGGTGGAGCAGCAGCAGTGGCCAGTCCCTGCGGAAGGACCGAGGGCTGCCCGGCTGCCCGGGGGCAGGAGGAGCTCTGCTGCCCACCTCCCTGTGCAGAGCAGAAAGGCGCTGCTCCTCTCCGGGAGCCAGCGGGGCTGGCGGCTGCACTCGCTCCTGCCCAGGCACCCCTGGACACCGCCACCGCTCTGGTCGCGATTGCTGCCCGCCGCCACCGCAGCCTTGGGTGGAGATCGTGGTGCAGGTCCTTGGGAGGGGAAAAACCACTGGGCATCTGTCCCCTCTGAGACGCCTTTCTGAGACACTGCTGGCAGGCCTTTCCAGCCAGGCCAGAGGATGCCACGTTACCCAGAAGGCTCGGAGCCCTCTGTGGGGAAGGAAGAGAGCCCTGCGGGAAACCCCCTACTCCCCTCCCTGCCTGGCACAGACCGTCTGGGTCTCCGTGGGCAGCGCTGCCCGAGGGGGGCTCTTTGGTGCCTTCAGGAGCACGGATCCGCAGCAGCCCTCAAGGAGAAGAGGTGCTGAGCCCCGGCACTGGCTCCAAGGAGGACCTGGCGGTGGCGGTGGCGGTGGCGGTCGGGCGGGGGAAGCGTCCCGGGGCCCGGGGCCGGGCGGGGCCGGGCGGGGCCGGGCGGGGCGAGGCGGGGCCGGCGGGCGGAGCGGCAGCGCCCCCTGGCGGGCCCGGCCGGGGCTGTCCCCCCGCCCCCGCCGGGCCCGCCCGGCCCCGCCCGCGCCGGTTCGTGCCCGGCCGCAGCCCCGGCTCCTCTCCCCGTGCCTCCCACGGCGCAGTAATACACCGCCGCGTCCCCGCGCCGGGGCCGGGCGAGCCACAGGGCGCTGGACCGGCGGTCTGCCGACACCCACAGCCGCCCCGCCGGGGACGGCACCTCTTTGGGCTCTTTGTAACTGCTGACGAGGAGTTCGGGGCCTCGGCCCGGGAGCTGACGGTACCACTGGATGGAGTCGCCGATTTGTATGCTGGGGTGTGAGCAGTTGATGCTGATGCCGGTGTCCTCGGAGGTCTCTGCCGACGGCTCCTGCTGCACCTGGGCTCTGCCCGCAGCCACTGCCGAGGAGAAAAGAAGAATCACTTTGCTTCAGGAGCAAATGTCATGCTGCAGGTGGCAGAAGACAGCAGTGGAGAGACGATGGGGATATGGTCCAAAAACCATTCACGGTCTGAAAACAATGGACGGAGAGATGATTTCTCCGAGGGACAAGAACGGATGAGGGATATTTGCGACAGTCAGAATGAGGAAAAGGAGAAGGGAATGAGGAAAAGAGATTGGGTGGGAGAAATGGATGGATGGATGGATGGACGGATGAAAGATTGTAAGAAATGGAGTAACAGAGTAAGGCAGGCAGTCTGGGACGGAACGAGCACATTGGGAGCAGAAGGGATGACTGCAGAAGGGAGGAGAGAGAGAAACTGAGGCCCATGAAGGCAAGTTGTGGGCCCAGCCCCGGCCCCGCGCAGCCCCCGGCCCGGCCCCCCCAGCCCCGCCAGCCCCGCGCACCCAGCAGCACCGCGGCCAGCCCCGCCAGCCCTGCGCCCCGCCACCGCCGCATCCCGCCGCTGCGCCGCCCGCGCCTCGCTGCCCCCCGCCAGCCCCGGCTCTCGGCTCCGGCCCGGGCGCCTCCTCTCCGCCGCCTCCTCCCCTCCCCTCCCCTCCCCTCCCCTCCCCTCCCCTCCCCTCCCCTCCCCTCCCCTCTCCTCTCCTCTCCTCTCCTCTCCTCTCCTCTCCTCCCCTCCCCTCCCCTCCCCTCCCCTCTCCTCTCCTCTCCTCTCCTCTCCTCTCCTCTCCTCTCCTCTCCTCTCCTCTCCTCTCCTCTCCTCTCCTCTCCTCTCCTCTCCTCTCCTCTCCTCTCGTCGCCGTCGCCAGCTCCGCCCCGGGGCTGAGCCCTGCACCGCCATGGGCGTGCGGGGGTCAGGGAGGGCAGGGGCAGAGTCAGAATGCAGGTGAGAAGGGACCTCCAGAGGTCATCTAGATCAATCCTGTGTTCGGAACAGATCCCATTAGATCAGGTTACTCAAGGTCTCATTCAGTCCAAGTTAAGCTGTTCCCAGGAGGGAGATTGCACAGCCTCCCTGGGAAACCCGTTCCAGTTCTTTTTACTTTTAGCCTATTGCTTAATCGGATTTTTCCATGTTCCAGCTGTTGTTCATTTCATCTGCTTCTTGAAGGGACTCCGTGTCAGCTGGACCAGAGTCTAGGTCCATCTTCCCTGTCTCCTCTGAACAAGTAGTTGTAGAAAGTAAGAAGGTCTCCCCTGAGCCATCTCTTGTCCAAGAGGAGCAGACCCAGTTCTCTCAACATCTCCTTGCATGTCATGTTTGTCAGCCCCCTAATCGACTTGGTGGCCTTTGTTGGACTCGCCTCAATATGTCAATATCTGTGCTGGAGTGGGGAGCCCCAGCCTCGATGCAGGACACCAGAGGAAGTCTCAAATGGGACTGAGGGGCATGGTCACCTTCCTGGACCTGCTGGCAACACTTTGGCTACCACAGTTCAGCATGCAGTTGCCCTGTTTTACTTCAAGGGCACACTGTGGTCTCATGTGCAGCAGGGCGTCTACCAAAACCACACATCTTTTTCTGTGGATCCAAACCTTGCCTTTGCTCTTTTTGGCCTTCATGAAGTTCCAGTCAGCCCATTTCTCTATGTTTACAACTCTTTGAGCCTGGTAGCCCAGCCAGTTTCCCACCCATCTTGTCATCCTCCAACTGAAGCCCTTCATCTCCAGTTTGGTCATAAAGGCACTATGGGAGAGGATGTCAAACTTCTGAACTCCAGGTACACACATCCCCTGCCTTTTTGTTGCCCAGAGTGTCCATCACCTCATGAGAAAGCAAGGAGGTCGGCCCTTGGCTACACTAGAGCCTCAGCTCAGAAGCAGCTGCATGGAGAGGGGAATCAGCCCTGCCTGAGCTCTCCCAGCTGAGCTCCCTGGCAGGGATCGCACTGAGGTCACTAAAGGGAAGGGGGAAGCCCTCGACTGCACTGCCCCCAAGTTGGACCTGAGCCCAGGCAGACAAACATTCAGGAGGGGAGATGGGCTCAGGAGCTTTGCATACTGTGCATAGCCCTTGTTGGAAGACCATGGGAGACCATCAGGCTTTGGATAAGGTGGCCTCAAACGCAATGTCCCTTCCCTCCCAGGGGCAGTTGCTGGGCACTCAGACCTAGATTGCAATGCAGGGCATGAAGGTCCTTGTGGGCTGAAGACCAAAGCAGTCATCAGTTCTTTGGCTTTCCCTGTGCAAGCCACAAGCTCTGTCCTTCCTCTCACACAACAGTGACATCAGGCTCCGTGTTCCTTTCACTCAGGACCTGTTTGGTCCAAGGTCTCAGTCCCTCCCTGACACAGCCAATGGGCTGCACAAGTACATTTGGCATTGATGTGGACACGAGAGGGGGCTGTGTCCCAACCCAGACACCACTGAGACTATGGGAAGCAGATGGCCACCACACGGTCGGCAGGATTCCTCAGCCTTTCTCCCTGCCCATACAGCCAACCCCATCCTTTTGAACTCTCCAGCACTGGGGAGAGCTGCTATGTCCGGGCCTAGATAGGCAGGCAGGGGGCACTGCCAGCCGTGCTGAGGCACTCCCACTATTGTTTACAATGAATTCAACTAAGGATCCAAACTGCTGTGGCCCGAAATCAGCAGCAGCGGAGTGTGAGCTTTGGAGGGGCAGGAAAAGGAGGTGTCAGGAGGCAGGGGCTGCATTTCAGTCTCTTCCCTGTACAGATCTCTAGCTGGCTGGTGCCATCAGTGTTCAGCTGCACTCAGGATTCTTCTGACCCTGGGAACCTGCTGCTCTGTGGTTCATGGAGAGAGAAGTGGAGAGTGTCCCTGCCATGAGCAGCACATTCCCTCGTGATGAGGGACACACAAGGTCACACACACACACACACACACATGCTCTTGCACATTGGTGTGGAATCATGCACAAATTTGTTCTCCCATGTGCATCCACACAAACACAGCTACACACAAGTGCACACAAGACAGGAACACATGTAGGAATACAGCCAGCTACGGCCTCTGCTGAGGAGAGCCTGGGACAACCATGGCAGGACTAGAGCATTGCGTGTAATGCAGGCCCCAGGCATGCCCATGGCATTGCTTGTGTGCTCACAGACTGCACAGAAAGGAGACGAGACAAAACAAGCCAGAAATTATTCCTGAGGGCAGTGTTGGGCAGGATGGGGTCAAAACCTGGCAGCACAAGGCACACATCTGGAGAGGCAATAAATGATCATCTTGAGGGAAAGAGAAGGATAGTGAACTTCCTCATGCGAAGGAGCCCTTGGGTGTCCAGCTGAGGATTGCTGGAGCCTCTTCCTGAGAAAGACACTTGAAGCAGCCCCACCAGAGTCACCCAGGCTGAGGTTACTTGCCTGCCCTGAACCTGTCCAGCACTTGAGCTGAGTCGTCTGCCAGCACCGCTGCACTCCTGCCCTAGAAATCCTGGAGCCTTTCCTCCCTGTGCTTGGAAGACGCCTTCATTGGGGACGGACATGGCCCAAATCTGGAAATGAAAAGGCAGCAGTGCTGGAAACCAAAGCACAGCCCATACCATGAGCTGCGATGCTTTGCATTCAAGATGAGCTTGTCAGAAAATTGTTACCTCTGCAAAGGGTGCCTCTGGTCCTGCAGCAATGGAGGGCAGGTATAAAAGCCAGCCCAAGTCTCTGCTCTCTCATCCACTTCTCCTGCCTCCTTCTTGGGAACCAGGTGAGTCTGAAGTCCATTCTCTTCTTCTTCCAAAGTGAGATCTCTCCTCAATGGACATCTCAGCTGATACTGTCTTTGTCCTGTGCCGGGCGCTGGAGCTCTTTGTCATGGCAGAGGGTTGTGGGGAGAAGGTGTGCTAGAGAGAGGCTGGGATGTGGCTGAGGGGGCTTTTGGTTTAAGAATTACGAGGCAGCATCCTGGGCCAGGCTGCTCTCAGTAAGGTGCTGTAGCTCCTGGCACGCGTTCCAGCTCACCATAAGTAGTGAACTTGGCTGCTCCTGACACCCTTCTTTGCTCTGCTTCCTCTCTGTCCTCTCTCCCAGGTGCACCTGCAGCCCAGAGACATGTCCTGCTACAACCAGTGCCTGCCCTGCCGGCCCTGCGGCCCGACCCCACTGGCCAACAGCTGCAATGAGCCCTGTGTCAGGCAGTGCCAGAACTCCACCGTCGTCATCGAGCCTCCTGCTGTGGTGGTGGCCCTGCCCGGACCCATCCTCAGCTCCTTCCCACAGAACACCGTTGTGGGATCCTCCACCTCCGCTGCTGTTGGCAGCATCCTCAGCTCTCAGGGAGTGCCCATCACCTCTGGGTGCTGTGACCTCTCTGGCATTTCCAGTCGCTACTATGGCAGAAGGTGCCTCCCCTGAAAAAGATGCTGGGAAAGCCCCAAGGAGACACCTTGAGGAACTTGGAACATGGTGCTGGGCAGATGGTCAAGATTTTTCAGTGTTGTTACCAGGATAGCTGAGTGGCTTTGCCTTTCTCTCCCTTTTCTTTGTTTGCTTCAGTTCCCCTTGGCAGCAAAGTCTCACTAAGACCAGCCTGGTGGGGACCATCTGTCTCCTCTCCCTCTGTGGGGCAGGCAGACAGACAGACATCATGCAGGAACTTCTCCACAGCAAAGGGCTTCAGACCCTCAGCTGCCCCTGGGACTTTCTGCACTGGCAGCCCCCACTTGGAGTGACTTTGTTCCCCTCTTTTGATTCATTAAAGTTCTGCTGCATTCAAGCCTGGCCTCCATGTGCTCCTTCCCTCTCTGGACACGCCCCAAGCTGCCAAAGGAGAAGGGTGTTGGTCAGGGGTGGAAGGGGCACAAGGAAACCCTTCTCCATTCACAGAGGCATGGGAGGTTTTCACACCCTGCAGAGGCTTCCTCTTTTGGGCACCATGCCTTGGAGCTGAGGAAGTCACCCCTGGCTGCTCTGCTGCCAGTGAGCATCAGGCCTTGCCTTGCTGTGCCTCTGCTCACAAGTGCCCAGAAAGGCAGGAGGCCCTGAGGGGTCAGCAGCGCCATGAGCTCTTGAGGAAGGGCGTTCCTCTTGCTATGGCTGGAGCTGCTCTGGCATGGCAGGGAGGGGGTGTGGGGCTCTTTGAGATGAGTGCTTTGCAGAATGGCAGGCATGGTAAAGCAGGGAAGAGCCTTTGGAATGGCCCACAGCTGCTACTCCTCCTTCCTCTCCCCTCCACCACCCAATGGAGAGGCCATGGCCAGCAGGCATGGGCAGGAGTAGCAGGGAAAAGTCGCCCATGCTGCTGAATGCGTTGAGGCTGGAAATTGGAGCTAAGCATGTGGGAGCTGCGGGCTGTCAGCACAGAAATGGGGACAGTGAAAGGGTGTACTTCTGAGAGAGAGCAAATTGCTCTGATACAGAGCATGCAGGAGAATGTGAAGATCAACAGGGATGAGGGTGCTGGGTGCACTTCCCAAGAGAGCTGCAGGCAGGTGCAGAGCTCTTGACTGCTTTATTGGTCTCCCCAGAGAGTTTGTGCTCAGGAATTGGCTGCCATTCTGTGGGAAGAGGCATCTTTTACCTCTAAATCTCATCCCATTTGACCGGTGGAAATGTCACTTGACATGTTTTCTCACATGCACGTGCCTTCATGCAGGTGAGCGTGGATGTGTGTGTGGCATTGGTCTGTATACACGTAAGTGTGTGGGCATAGGGGTGTGTGGATATGTGCTTCTATGTGTGTACGTCTCTGTACATAAGCGTGCACATGTATCCGTATGCAAATATACATGTGCAGGAGTATGCGTGTGTGTAAACATGTGTGAAGATCTGCGTGTACATGATCGTAAGGGGGTTGACTGTGCCTGTGCCTGCACATGGGCTCAGCCTTCCAAGCGGCTCCTCTGGGGACAGAAGCCAAAGCTGCTGAGTGCTGCCACACCCTGCTCCTGCCATGCCCGCTGCGCAAATGAGCTCTCAAGAAAGAGGGATTCTCTTCTGACTTCGGTGCCATGCTTTGCATCTCGGCTTTAGTAAATATAAGTAATTAAGGGGTTCTGAGTGAAATGGATCAGGGTCCCTTATCTCCATATGTCCTTCCAGCCCAGTGGGACCAAGTCAGATTCCAAAGACGTCCTCGTGTAGAGGCTCTTTCAGCCCAAACTCACTGCCCTGGAGGGAAGGTCCTCACAGAGCATTCTTTGTTACCAGAATAATTCATAGAATCATAGAATGGTTTGGGTCGGAAGGGACCTTGAAAGACCATCTAGTCCAACTCCCCTGCCATGGGCAGGGACATCTCTCACTTGATCAGCTTGCACAAAGACCTATCTAGCCTGACCTTGAACACTTCCTATGACGGGGCATCCACAATGTCTCTGGGCAACCTCTTCCAGTGTCTCACCGCCCACATCATCAAAAATTTCTTCCCTATGTCCAATCTAAATCTACCCTCTTTCAGTTTAAAACCATTGCCCCTTGTCCTGCCACTGCAGGCCCTAGTAAAACATCTTTCTCTCTCTTTCTTATAAGCCCCCTTGAAGTATTGAAAGGACGCAAGAAAGTGTCCCCAGAGCCTTCTCCTCTCCAGGCTGAACAACCCCACCCCTCTCATCCTTTCCTCATAGGAGAGGTGTTCTCAACCTCTGATGATTTTCATGGCCCTCCTCTGGACTCACTCTGACAGACTCTGCAGACTCTTCCCACAGTCAGAGACGAGACATCCGCTCACACAGGGGAATTATCCCATCCCAAAGCAGACGTGCACAGTAAACGGGACAAATCATCTTTCTGGAGACACTCATCCTGCAATTGACCAATGGTGGCCTCTGAACTTCCTCCCGAGCTAGCATAACCGCACAGCAGGGCCTGCATAGCTGCTCACGTGTGCATGGCTTCCTCCATCATGCAATCAGAAGCGAACCCACAGGCTGTCCCACCAGAGCCTACAAGCACCTCCATCCCATGGCTAAAGCCCATACCCGTGTCCACGGAACTCAGGGACAGAAACAGAGCAGGGAAAGGGCTTTTGTGTGGGTGACTGGGCTCAAGCTCAGCTGCGTCTCCCACTCTCAACAAGCACAGATCCGTCTTCCCTCAGCCACGCTGAACCCTTGGACACAGGACACACAGAAGATATCTCTGTCAAGTCCAGCTCTTGTGAGGTGGCCCTGGACAGTGAGAACAACCTCTGCAAGTCTGCCTTGAGTCTTCTCAATTAACTCTAGATGACTACAGGTCTAGATGTACGTGTGTTTGTATGCATGCGTGTTGTCTAAGCCAGCTGCTTAGTTCATCTTGAGTGTCCTTTACTGGACTCCTCCAGCAGGTGAGCTGAGTCCTCTGCCCACGCTCATGTGTTTTGCTCCGGAAATGCTTGGGCCTCTCATCCTGTCACGCAAAAGGTGCCTTCCCTGGGGAATGTGCCTGGCATAAAGCAGGAAACGAAAAGACAGCAATTCAGGAAGCCAAAACACAGCCCATGGCATTAGCTGGGATGCTTTGCATTCAAGATGAGCTTGTCAGAAAATAATGACCGCTGCAAGGGCTGCCTCTGGCAGCCTGGGGCAGTAAAGGTCCATGATAAAAGGCAGCCCAGCTCCTCGCTCTCTCATCCACTTCTCTTGCCTCCTTCTCCTTGGGAGTCAGGTGAGTCTGAAGAACCTTCTCCTTCTCCACTTTCTCGAAAAGGAGGTCTCACCTTAATGGACCTCTCAGCTGATACCAGCTTTGTTCTATGCCAGATGGTGGGGCTCTGTCACGAGAGAGGGAAGTGGGGAGAAGGTTAGACATGGAGGGAAGCTGGGACTGCACTGAGGTGGCTTCTGGAGGAAGGGGCTAGGCAGCCCCCGAGAGGCTGTGGTGGCACGTGGTGGTGCCATGTGCTGAACACCTGGTGGCTGTTTTTGGGCCCTGGCAGGATGAGGCCAAGAAGCCCTCATCCATCTCTGCACAGCCTTCACCTCCCAGCCCTGCGTATTCTTTGGCTTCCTCATGGTGTGGTGACAAGATGTTCCTCACACATGCCCATGTTTTGCTTCCTTCCTGCCCTCTCCCCCAGGTGCACCTCGGACCCCAAGACATGTCCTGCTGCGACCAGTGCCTGCCCTGCCAGCCCTGTGGCCCGACCCCACTGGCCAACAGCTGCAATGAGCCCTGTGTCAGGCAGTGCCAGAACTCCACCGTCGTCATCCAGCCCTCCCCCGTGGTGGTGACCTTGCCCGGACCCATCCTCAGCTCCTTCCCACAGAACACCGTTGTGGGATCCTCCACCTCCGCTGCTGCTGGCAGCATCCTCAGCTCTCAGGGAGTGCCCATCACCTCTGGCTGCTGTGACCTCTCCTGCATTACCAGTCGCTACTGTGGCAGCAGATGCCCCCCCTGCTAAAAGTGCTTACAACGGCCTCGGATAAGGACCTCCAGGAACTCAGAGCATTATGCTGGACAGACGATCAAAGTTTGTGCCGTTGTTTGAAGAGCAGCTGACCATCTCTGGCTTGCCCTGCAAGGGCAGACTGGAAGGGACCAGCCTGGGCTCTCGGAAAACATGGCCAATGTCTACCTTTCCTCTCTTCCACTCACCCTTTTGTCTCTTCTCTTTGTTGTCTTGTGCTCCCCTCAAAGCCTCCCGCGAGGACCCCAGAAACCAGCCTTGAATGACCTGCTTGCCTGTCTGCCTTTGCCGGGCACGTCGACAGATGCCCTGTGGGAACTCTGCCACAGGAAAAGGGCAACAGATTCTTGGCTTCTCCTGCTCCTCCCCGCACTGGTGGCCTCCACTTGCACTGACCTCATTTCCCTCTTTACACTCATTAAAGAATTGCTGCAACCCCATCTTTGTCCCGTGGATTGTCTTTCCATCTGCATACTGACTGCCGAGGGAGAAAGCCATTGCTTTGGGGGGAAATTAGGAGGGGACACAAGGGGACCCTTCCTCACTCCTAGAGGCATTGGAGGGTGGGACACACTGCAGCGAGTCCTCTGAAAGAGGCACTGCCTCTTGAAGCTGAGGAAGACATCCCTCCTTACTCCACAGCCAACGGCCATCAGTCCTTGCCTTGCTGCGCCTCTGATCAGAACTACCCGCTTGGCCCTGCAGCACGTCATGTGAACAGCAATCCTGAAAACTGCTGTCCTCCAGAGAGGAACCGTGGGCACGTGGGAGTCCCCAGGGAGGTCAGCATTCCCACAAGCTCTTGGGGAAGAGTGCTCCTCTTGCTCTTGGGTGGAGCTGTGCTGGGCACGGAGGCTCAGAAGACTATGTTGCCAAAGGCTGGCAGGAGTATGGCATTAGCCAGGAAATGAAAAGGGAGCATCCTGGAAAACAACCACCCAGCCCATGTCATTAGCCGGGATGTTTTCCGTTCGTCATGAGCACCTCTAGAAAATTGCCACTTCCGTAGAAGCTACGTGTGGGCCTGGGGCAGGTCAGGGCCACCATAAAAGCCAGCCCATCTCCTCGCTCCCTCATCCCCTTTTTGACTCCTGGGGTTATCTTCCCAATGGTGCTCTCTTTCCTGAAAGCACCATAGCCTGTTTAAAACACAATGCTACGGATATTGCTTTCCAGAGGAAACAACTGCAGCATCTCCCCCCCTCCATGGCCTATGGACCCCACATCACCGTAACAAGGGATTACCTTCTGAACAGATTTCAAAACTCTATTCTAACAATCGAGGACAGAATGGTCAGATGCTGATGCGTTTGGTCAAATATGAAGATGGAGGTTTCCCCATGACCACAGCTACGCAAAATATGTTTCCAAAGACCCAGACCAGCACCGCTTTTAGCGCTTTTCAGAAATGTGTTCTGTAAGGAAAACTTACAACCCAAGGGCAAGGCTGAGTGTGTGCTCTTGAAGCTCAGCCCAGCCCAGCCTGCCCCAACATGTTGTTGACATGGACCCTACAGACAGTAAAGTCTCAAGATTTGAGGAATCTAACCACCCCATGGTGGGGGGTGGACTAGATGACCTTTTAAAGGTCCCTTCCAAGCTGAACCGTCATATGATTCTATAATTCGATGAATATTTTTGTTTCAACAGTAAACATTTCAGGGTGCGCCAGTGGGTTTTGGGGATCTTCCTCTTATTAGGTGGTGTGTGGGATGCTTCTCAGCCCTCCTCAGTCCCTTGTAGCTGTTGCCAGAAAACTGGTTGTTGTCCCGGGACAGAAGATGGCACATTCATCACAGGTTGCCAGAAAAACATTCCAGTCTCTAGGTGTTCTCAGGCTAGATGGGCTGCAAGACTGAAGGATACATTGGACTAAATCAAGCAGGCTGGACCCCTTCATGCCACCTCCTCTGTACACAAAGCGTCTCTGGTTTTCCCAAGAAGAAATATGCTTGTGCTGCCCTAGTTGACCTTGGAGCACTTGCACATTCTTCCAGTACCATGGGTGCACACTATCAGGCAGTTCCTGAACAACACGGCTGGAGTCCTCAGGAGTCTCCAGGGACGTCTCCACCTCTGTCTTGTTTTCCATTGGAAAAGCAGGAGTTATTTTCCTCTATTCCTGACCACTCTGCTTCTTGTGCACCAAGTGCTTCCAAAGAGCAGCTCTATAGGTGTTAGCTTTCTTGTAGGCCATCAAACGTGGTTTCTGGAGAATGTCCCTCCATTCATCATCCCAAGAGTAGACTGTGCCAGCCCTCATGCCTTCCCTGGGTAATGGCAGCACCTGTAGCTGCTCCAGCTGCTTTGCAGGCACCAGATAATTTTTTTCCACAGATCCCATCCCTGCTTTACCAGAAGCCCCATGCTGAGCAGAGGATCAGGCTGCCATCCAGAGGGACTTCAAGAGGTGGAGAAATGCGCTGACAGGAACCTCCTGCCCTTCAACAAGCAGAAGGGCCAAGTCCTGCACCTGAGGAGGAACAAGCCCATGCATCAGGATGTGCTGGGGACTGCCCAGCTCTTTAAAGCCGCTTTGCAGAAAAAGACCTGGCTCGTCCTGCTGGACACCAAGCTGACAATGAGCCAGCAATGTGCCCTCGCCTCAAAGAAAGCCAGCAGTGTTGTGGGCTGCATGGGGAGGAGTGTTGCCAGAAGGGGGAGGAAGATGATTGTTCCCGTCTCCTGGGCATTGGTGAGGCCACTCCTGGACTACTGGTTCCAGTTCTAGACTCCCCAGTAGAAGGCAGCTATGGAAGTAGTGGAGAGAACCCAGTGAAGGGGCACAAAGATGATGAATGAAGGGGAGCATCTCTGCTAGGAGGAAAGGCTGCGAGAGCTGGGTCTGTTCAGCACAGAGAAGAGAGGTCTCAGGGGGGATCTTATCAACATGTATAAACACCGGAAGGGAGGGTGTGGTTGGGTGACCCTGGCTGGATGCCGGACGCCCAGCAAGCCGCTCTGTCACTCCCCTCCCTCAGCTGGACAGGGGAGAGAAAATATAACAAACGGCTCGTGGGTCCAGATACGGACAGGGAGAGATCACTCAGCAATTACTGTCAGGGGCAAAAGAGACTCGACCTGGGGAAATTAATTTACTTTATTACCAATCAAATCAGAGTAGGATAATGAGAAATCAAACCAAATATTAAAACACCTTCCCCCCACCCCTCCCTTCTTCCCGGCCTTAACTTCACTCCCAATTTTCTCTGCCTCCTTCCTCCGAGAAGCACAGGGGGATGGGAAATGGCGGTTGCAGTCAGTTCATAACACTTCCTCTCTGCCACTCCTTCCTCCTCATGCTCTTCCCCTGCTTCACTGTGAGGTCCCTCCCATGGGAGACAGTCCTCCACGAACTTCTGCAACGTAAGTCCTTTCCAGGGGCTGCAGTTCTTCATGAAATGCTCCAGCGTGCGTCCTTTCCAGGGGATGCAGTCCTTCAGGAACAGACTGCCAGCTTGGGTCCCCCATGGGATCACAAGTCCTGCCAGCAAACCTGCTGCAGTGTGGACTCCTCTTTACGGGGTCAGAGGACCTATGAGAAGCCTGCTCCAGCACGGGCTCTCCAGGGGGTCACAGCCTCCTTCAGGCCCATCCACCTGCTCCAGCGTTATCCTCCACAGGCTGTAGGTGGATATCTGCTCCACCGTTATCCTCCGTGTCCTGCAGGGGAACAACCTGCCTCTCCATGGACTTCACCACAGACTGCAGGGGCATCTCTGCCCCAGCTCCTGGAGGACCTCCTCCCCCTCCTTCTTCACTGACCTTGGTGTCTGCAGAGTTGCTTCTCTCACATATTCTCACTCCTCTCCTCCAGCTGCTGTTGCACAGCAGGTTTTTTCCCCTGTCTGAAAGATGTTACCCCAGAGGCACTAGCAACAATGCTGATTGGCTCAGCCTTGGCCAGCGGCGGGTCCATCTTGGAGCCAGCTGGCATTGGCCCTCTCAGACATGGGGCAAGCTTTGAGCAGATTCTCCCAGAAGACATCTCTGTGGCTTCCCTGCTACCAAAACCTCGTCAGACAAACCCAGTAGAGAGGGTGCAAAGAAGATGGAGCCAGGCTCTTCTCAGAGGTGCCCAGTGACAGGACCACAGGCGATGAGCACTGGCTGAAGCCCAGGAGCCTGTGTCTGAAACTTCAGGAAACACTTTTTTTACTGGTTAGGGTGACCGAGCACTGGCATGCATTGCTCAGAGAGGTTGTGGCTTCTCCCTCCTTGGAGATATTCAGAAGGTGTATGGAGAGCTTTAGGAGGAAGAGAATTGGAAGCAAGCAGTGCAGGCCACCTGGCTGGGAAGGTGGTTACAAGTGAAGAGTGGAGCAAGTTGGGAGGAAGGGAGGGAAAGAGAAAGACAGGGCACATCCTCAGCCAGGGAAGCCCTTGGGTGACCAGCCAAGGATTGTAGGGCTGGGAGCAGCTGGGCCCCTTCCTGTCAATGTGAACCCAGGCAACCCCACCAGTTTGCCCCAGGCCAACATCACTTCCTTGCATTGGATCCATCCAGGACTTGAGCTGCATCTTCTGCTGGCACTGACACATTCCTGCCCCAGAAAACCTGGGGGCTCTCAAGACCAGCACTCAGAAGAAGCCTCTGTGAGACAACGAGTATGGCATTAGCCAGGAAATGAAAAGGGAGCATCCTGGAAAAGAACCACCCAGCCCATGTCATTAGCCGGGATGTTTTCCATTCGTCATGAGCACCTTGGAAAATTGCCACTTCCGTGGAAGCTACGTGTGGGCCTGGGGCAGGTCAGGGCCACCATAAAAGCCAGCCCAGCTCCTCGCTCCCTCATCCCCTTCTGTCACCTCTTTCTCCTCAGGAACCAGGTGAGTCTGAAGCCCTTGCCCCATCTCCTCTTCTCTTCCTGCAGATGTGTGGTCCCCCATCCTATGCTAGGTTGTCATGAGGGGTTGAAGACAGGTGAAGGTCTGACTCCGAGAGTGATTGGCTGAGTGAGCTCTTAATTGAAGAAGCAGGCAGCAGCCTCTTTGGGCTTAGTGACACTTTGACCATGCCTGGGTGAGGCCAAGAAACCCTTCTGCGTCACTGCTTGGTTTCTACCTCCTGGCTCAGCAGGCGCCTTTGAAATGCTCGTGGTAGGGAGATGGACTCCTGGCAGACTGCTCCTCACATGTGCCTGTGCTCTGATTCCTCTCTGTCCTCTCTCCCAGGTGCACCTCCACCCTCCAGACATGTCCTGCTACGACCAGTGCCTGCCCTGCCAGCCCTGTGGCCCGACCCCGCTGGCCAACAGCTGCAATGAGCCCTGCGTCAGGCAGTGCCAGAACTCCACCGTCGTCATTGAACCTCCTGCTGTGGTGGTGACCCTGCCTGGCCCCATCCTCAGCTCCTTCCCACAGAACACCGTTGTGGGATCCTCCACCTCTGCTGCTGTTGGCAGCATCCTCAGCTCTCAGGGAGTGCCCATCACCTCTGGGTGCTGTGACCTCTCTGGCATTTCCAGCCGCTACTGTGGCAGAAGGTGCCCCCCCTGCTAAAGCCACTCGTGACAACCAAGACAAGGACCCCAGGAATGCAGGCCTAGATTCTGGACTGAGGACAGAGCTCCTGGCCATTGATTTTGGAGAAGCTGAGCAGGCAGTGCTGCCCTTCCGGAGGAGGTGCAGCTGGGCCTCTCTGAAAACATGGAGTAACTTCCTTGCCTTCCACTCTCTCCCATCTCTTTCCTCTCTTCTGTTCTTCTGTTCTTCTGGTGACCCCTCTCCCTCCATGGGGGACACCGATGGATGCCCTGTGGGATCTCCACTGTGGGTGATGGGCACAGACTTTCGGCAGCGGCCAGTGATCTCCCACCACCACCAGCCTCCTCTCTAAGGGAACTCATTTCTCTCTTCAGAGACATTAAAGTTTTCTGCATCACAGCCTCTGCCTCCACATATTCCTCTTATTGGTGGACGTTGTCTTGAGTTGCCAAGGAAGAAAGGTATTGCCTTGGCTGTCGGGGGGTAAGGTGAGGGAACAAGCAAACACAGGGCAGTGGGTCCCTTCCCGTCCCTGTCTCTTGCAGCTGAGGAAGACATCCTCAGCTCCTCCACAGCCAGTGGCCATCAGGCCCTGCATTCTGGCGTCCCTGCTCAGATACGGCCCCTTGGTCTCAGTGCAAGGGTAGCAAGGAGAGGCCACCACTCCACCCGCCACTCCCAAAATAGTTCCCTGCACAGCCCAGCAATTGTTATGCATGGACAGGGCTAAGGCACCTCCCACTTTGATGTGGAACTCTGCCTGCTCAGGCCACACAGCAGGGCCCTCGTGCCTCCCTCACACCCCCCCAGCTCCCACCACACAGGGCACCCCAAGGACAGCAGCCAGTGCCCAAGCCCCCACGGCTGCTCGCTGGTGCCTGGCCTTCCCCCAGGCATGAAGCAGCTTTCCCCAAGGCCAGCTCTTCTCCCGGCAGGGCCTGTTGACCACCTCTGCCTGGTGGTCTGCTCCCCCACTGAGATCTTGGATAGAGCTGTACAGCGTGGTACCACTGCAGAAGAAATGAGGCAGAGCTGGGGGAAGTCCATGAGGGAGGGAATGAGGAGGGCTCCAAGGATGGACAGAGTGCACTGGGGAGAGCACGTCCTCCACATCCCAGCACACAGCCACGCACCAGCTGGAGGGTGCACAGGGTGGTTCTGACTATGGTCCAAAATTGTTAGAATCATGCAATTCCAGGAACGACTCTTGCCAGATGGCATGTTGTTGATGTTTTTCATCTTACTTTGAACTCTGACCTCTGAGGGACACATCCTGGAACAGCTGTTCTAGGAGACAGGCCTGCAGCAATACCTGAAGAAGCAATGTGCAGGAGAGAAAGCCATCAAGCTAAGAGCAGCAGCAAGGAACCATTGCCCAAGCAGCCCCCGCCTCCTGCATTGCCCATTTCCTCTCCAAAGCCATGTGCAGAACAACCACAGAAGCCATAGTGAAAAGGAGGGAAGCTGAGATCCCCCATTCCAAGTCCCTGCTCAGAGCAGGTCTCGTTACATCAGGCTGGCCAGCGCTGTGCCTGTCAAGGCTTGAAAATTTCCAAGGCCGGAGCCTGCACAACAGCTGTGGACAGTGCATTCCAGTACTTGAGAATATTCAGGGTCAAAAAAAGGTTAGAAATCAATGGAGTTGCTACTAGCTAAGTAGAATTTCCCAGCTTCCAAATTGCATCTGGAGCCCTGCGACTGCCCTGGAGGCTGCCACTGGACTCACTCCCACATGTCAGTACCTTTCCTCCGTACCAAGGAGCCCCAAACTGAACACAGGACCCCAGGCACGGTCTCATGAGTGAATCAAGAGAGGAGAAGGATCACTTCCCTGCGTCTGCTGGCTGCACTTTTGCTAAGAGGTCGCAGAGTGCAGTTGGTCTGCCTTGCCCCAAGGGCACACTGCTGACTCACCTTCAGCCACTGGCCACCAGGCATCCCCTGCCTTCCCAGCTGTCTCACCTATAACCTCTGCCTCCAACAGACCAGGCTGCTCAAAGCCCCATCCAACCTGACCTTGAGCACTTCCAATGATGGGGCATCCACAACTTCTCTGGGCAATCCGTTCCAGTGTCTTACCACCCTTATTGTAAAAAATTTCTTCCTTCTGTCCAACCTAAATCTACCCTCTTCCAGTTTAAAACTGTGTCATGGTTTAACCCTAGCCAGCAACTGAGCACCACACAGCCGCTAGCTCCCTCCCCCAGTGGGATGGGGGAGAAAATCTGACGAGTGAAAATGAGAAAACTCGTAGGTTGAGATAAGAACACTTTAATAATCAAAATAAAAAAAAGTAAAAATATAATAGGAGAAGTAACAATAATAATGATAACAACAACCACAACAACAACAACAGCATCCAGAGTAACTGAATCACAATGCAATTGCTCACCACCCATCGACTGATGCCCAGCACATCCCTGAGCAGCCGTCACTCCCCCCCACTCAACTCCCCCAGCTTATGTACTGAGCATGACCTCCTATGCTATGGAATAGCCCTTTGGCCAGTCTGGGTCAGCTGTCCTGCCTGTGCTCCCTCCCAGCTTCTTGTGCACCTGGCAGAGCATGGGAAGCTCCAAAGGCCTTGACCAGTGTAAGCGCTACTTAGCAACAACTAACACATCTGTGTGTTATCAACATTATTCTCTTCCTAAATCCAAAACACAGCACTATACAGTGACTAGGAAGAAAATTAACTCTATCCCAGCCAAAAGCAGGACAAACCATTACCCACTGTCCTGTCCGTACTGGCACCAAGAGTATTGGATATCTTCATTTATATCTTAGACAGTTTGCAGATGACACCAAGCTGAGAGGTGCAGTTGGTACTCTTGAGGAAATGGATGCCATCCAGAGGGACTTGGACAGCCTTGAGGACTGGGCCCACATGAACCTCGTGAAGTTCAACAAGATCAAGTGCAAGGTCCTGCACTTGGGTTGGGGCAATCTCCAATATCAGCACAGACTGGGGGATGAATTGATTGAGAGCAGCCCTGCAGAGAAGGGCTTGGGGGTACCAGTGGTTGACAAATGGGATGTGAGTCAGTAATGCGTGCTTGCGGCCCAGAAAACCTGAGCTACATCCTGAGCTACATCAAAAGACGCTTGGCTAGCAAGTCAAGGGAGCTGATTCTGCCCCTCTCCTCTGCTCTCATGACACCCCACCTGGAGTACTGCATCCAGTTCAGGGCTTCCCAATAAAGACAGGCATGGACCTCTTAAAGTGGGTCCTCCAGGGGTTGACCACAAAAAAGAGCCGAAGGCTGGAACACCTCTCCTGTGAAGAAAGGCTGAGAGAGTTGGGATAGTTCAGCCAGAGAGGCTGAAGAGAAGGCTCCAGGGAGACCTCATTGTGGTCTTTCAGTATGGAAAGGCAGCTTCTAAGAAAGACGGAGAAAGACTTTTTACCAGGGCCTGTAGTGAGAGGACAAGGAGTAATGGTCCATCAGAGCAGCAACTGCTGAGCTCACCAGCCAACGATGCAAAATCCTGACACATGCCCATGCTTTTTCCACACACGGTACACATCTATGATGGCTGCCTGGTGGCTAACAACAGCAGCAGCTGCTTTAGCCTAAGCAATGCTGCAGCTGCTTTCTGAGAAGCTTTCTACCAAGCCCATCTGGCTGGCACCTTGCTTCCTGATGCTGCGCTTGCAGAGCACAGCCAGGAGCTGGACTCCTTCCAAGGGAGGCAGGTCACAGGTAGGGGGAGCCGAACGGGAGCTTTCCAGGCCAGGTGAGGACCCTTGGAAAGTGCCAGTCCTTCTGGGAGGCTCTCAGGGCACCAGGCTTGTCCTCCTGGTGCCTGTGCAGTGCTGGGCACACCCTCCTGCCAGGACTCCTGTGGCTCTGGAGGCTGCTCCAGTGCTAAAAGCAGATGAGGAGACAGACTTCTCAGCAGTGCTGCTCCATGAGCTCTAATGAGCCAGGTTAACTGACGGATGCCAGGGCTTGGCTCAGGCAGTTTGAAGTCTTCTCCTGATGCCACCTGCTACTTAATATTGGTTTGGCTTTTGAAGAGAGGGTATTTATCTTAAGTCGATTGAACTACTTCTGTCCAACCCCCAAAAGCCCCAACGCCCTCTGCTGTCATGAAATCCACCATGGATGGCTGGTGCCTGATTTACCTTCTTAGCACTGGGCTTTCAAGGACTTGTGGAAAGTTGTCAGGGGCACAGAGGCAGAGAGGTGGCCGGTGGTTTTCAGCGTGTGGGGAGGGGCTGTGCTTCCTCATGTGCATATGCATCTGGCTGTGCCTGTGGGTGTATTTGTGCCTGGGTGCTTGCATTTGTATGTTCATTTGCAAATGCACAAGTGAGAGTGAGTGTCTGCCGGGGTGTGTGTGAACAAGTGCATTTCTGTGTGTGTCTGTGCATGTGGTTGTGTACACGCACAGTTTTGCAGGTGAGCAAGTAAGTGTGTGTGTGGTGTCAGTGCGCACGTGTGTGTATGGGCATCTGTCTGTGCAGACGTGCCTGTGTATGTCTGTGTGCTTGTACAGGACCATGTGCGTATGTATCTATATGCAAGCGTGAGTGTGCAAGTGTGTAGAAGCACATGCAACTGCTGGAAGGGATCAGCCTGGAAGCACAGCCCATGTCTGCCTTCCTCTCCTTCTGCTCTCTCCTCTCCCTCCCACCTCCTTGTTGCCTTCTGATCCCCTTTGGCCTACCCACGCCATTCTAGGGGGGATCTGCTGCACCCTTCCCTCCTCAGTGCAAGCCAAGGGACGCCCTGCAGCAACTCTGCTACAGCCAAAGGGCACCACATCTCGACTCTCCCTGGTGCTCTCTTCACGGTGGCACTCCACTCGGAGTGACTTTGTTTTCGTCCTTTGTGTCATGGAAGTTCTGCTGCAGCCCAGCCTCTTTCGTTGTGGTGTCCCTCCCTCTGTGGACACTCTCCCAAGCGCTCAGTGAGCAAGGTGTTAGTCTAGGGTGATCAGAGTGGAGGCAGAAGGGGATTCTTCACCTTTCCCAGAATGCGAGGAGTGTGGGACACAGTGCTGTGGGCCCTTGGAAGGCACTGTTCCTGGGAAGTGAGGAAGGCTCCTCCAGAGCCAGTGGCCTGCCTTGCTTTGTCTCTCCCTGGAAATGCCCTCTTGAGCATGTCCTGTGGCTGGGGAGCCTGGCCAGTGGTGTCCTTGAGTGAGCAGCCTGGGGACTGCAGCAGGCCAGTGGGGGGCTCGCAGCCTCCTCTTGGGGATGGATGTTCCTCCTAGTCTGCACGGAGCTCTGCTGGGAGGCAGCCTGGCAGAAGATGACCTTGAAGGCTAGCACAATTCCCTGTGCAGAGGGGCAGGGAAGCAGCAGAGAGGCACAGCTGGAAGAGAGGCTGGGGCTGCTGCCTGAGCGTCCCAAGGGTGGCCAGAAGCTTTCCAAATTACTGCTTTTACCCAGAGAGGGCTTGGAGCATCTTCCCACTGTGGAAGGGGACCTATCGAACTGCTGCAGGAATGCATTGGGCTTGCTGGAACGCCTTCGCCCAAGGCCTTTTGCAAGGGTTGGTTTGGCAGCAGAGACTTGACCCGCTCTCTGACCCCACACAGCTTCCAACTCCTCACAAGCAAAGCCCAAGAGGAGAGGGAGGAAAAGCTACTGAGAGGGGAGGCAACTAGTTCAACACAGACATGTGAACTGCAACGCTGATACACTGATACCAAATCTCCTTTTCCTCCCAGCTGCTATTTGGGGAGGGGTGTTGGCTTTTGAAGAGCATGCATTTACCTGCAGAGAAACCTGGGAGCAACTTCATTAGTTCAAGCTCATTTCTGTGTGCAGACCTCAGCGTTTGCAGCCTGCAGGAAGCTGGGCTGGTAGCAGACACACAATCCTCTGCTGCGGCATTGCTTCTTGCATAGGAGGTGGGGGGCTCATTCCAGACTCCCAGGTCTCCCTGAAGGAGATCACAAAGACCACCAGGGAGTGTTGCAGAAGTCACTTTTTCGCTCCAATAAGAATCCAAAGACCTGTTGAAGCCTTAGACTGCAAGCTGTGAACTTTCACCCAAATACGCTGACCATATGCTGAACTCCTGCCTAGCTACATGAAGGAAGGCCCTGAAACTGGTGCAAACCAGGAAGATAAGGTAGCCAAAACCATCAGCAGAGGCTGCAACACTTCAAGATAAGAAAAGGAATGTCCTGCCTGGAGACAGGGAAAGGATCCAATAAGGAACAAGAAGACCCCAGACCCAAATATTACTATTGGACCCAACCATCCCATGAGGGGAGGGGAACTTAGACTGTAAGGGTCTAATTGCCCAGGGATCTCTTTGTTCGGGGTCCCTCCCTGGAGGCACCCAGCTCGAGCTGCTCTTCACCGCTGTACCACTTCATAAATTCACCTGGCGTACGCCATGTGGGAGACTCTGCTTCAGGGAAACCTAGGGTCGAGCCTGAGGGGAGAGTGTGTGTGTGAGTGAGGAGTCGAAAAGGGGCACCCGTCAGCTCAGTGGAGCTGCCCGCTGCAAAGGGACTCCGGTCCTAGCAGTTAAAGTCTCGGGTGGGGTGTGTGCGGCTCCCTGAACGGATCCCTGAAGCGCTCGGGCGGTTGCTGCTCCCCTGACAGGAGGTTGTCATGCCTTCTTTGTTCCTGCCAGTGGGGTAGAGGAGACACCTGCTGCTATGAGGCTGAGGCTGGGGCTGTCTCCCCAGAGAGCACAGGGGAATGAGGGCCCATGGGTGCCCCATGCTGGGAGCTGCCTGGCTCGAGCTTCCCTCTGTGGACACTCTCCCAAGTGCTCAGTGAGCAAGGTGTTAGTCTAGGGTGATCAGAATGGAGGCAAAATGGAGTTCTTCACCTTTCCGTACTCTGGTACGGGGAGTGTGGGACACAGTGCTGTGGGCCCTTGGAAGGCCCAGCTGAGATGAAGTTAATTTTCCCCATAGACCTCATACTGCTGTGCTTTGTACTGATAGCTGGAAGGGTGTTGATAACACACCAGTGTTATGGCTGCTGCTGAGCAGTGCTCGCTCAGCATCACGGCTGTATCTTGGGAGAGGATGTAGCCAGGACAGCTGACCCAGACTGACCAAAGGGATATTCCATACCGTATGACGTCCACGCAGTGATAAAAGCTACGATAAGGGGGGGGGGGGGGGAGGGCATTCGTTGTTTTACAGTGTTGGTCGTCCCGAGCAACTGCTATGTGTGCTGGGGCCCTGCTTCCCAGGGGTTGGCTGGACTTCGCTGCTGATGGGAAGTAGAGAATAAAATCTTTTTGTCTTCCTTTTGCTTTTCTGCACCTGGCCTTTACCAATGCTTTCATTAAACTGTCCGTATCTCCACCCACGAGCCTTTCATTATATTTCCTCTCCCCTGTCCAGCCGAGGAGAGGGAGTGATAGAGCAGCTTTGGTGGTCTCCTGGCGTCCAGCCAGGGTCAACCCACCACAAAGGCACTGTTCCTGGGAAGTGAGGAAGGCTGCTCCAGAGCCAGTGGCCTGCCTTGCTTTGTCTCTCCCTAGAAATGCCTGTCCAGGAATTTGGTCTGGCCAGCGGAAACCAGGGCAGTTACCACCATGCAGAGCGCCTGGGCCTTTGGCAATTGGGGCTGTTCTGTGTGATTTGCTTTGCCCCTCAGGCACCGACTTTGCACTTGGACTGGCTGAGCATCTGGAGAGAACCTGATGGCTTGACTCAAAGCCCGTTTTTCGCTTGATTGACTAGAGCAAAGAAGCCCACAAATCTCTACTAAAATGTGCTCTAGGGGCCTCTGAATGCGGCTGGCGAGTGCTTGATGTACTTAATTAGTCCTGGGCTCACAGGAATTTACTCACACTGGTTATGCAGGGCTGAGAGCAAGCCCCTGGCATCCTGATTCCCAGCAGGCTCTGCCCTACAGTCAGGATCAGCCATCTCCAGAGCCACCAGCACTGGCAGGTTTCAGAAAGAGGAGCTTGCCCTGCAGATGCCTGGGTGCACAGGGCAAGCAGAGCTGCCAGAGCAGAGCTGAGGGCCCCTGCACCCAGGATCAGCCTTGCACAGACACATCCCCCCCTCCCCGGCCTTGTTGCACGGCCAAGGAAGCTCCCTGCACCAGGGGGTCTTGCCCAGCACAGAGGTACAAGGCACTGTCAGAGACCTCGACTTCCTCCAGGCTGTATTTCCCCGTGGTGTTCAGCAACGCGGTGAGACGGCCGCTCTGCTTGGAGCCAGCTGCTGCCTGACACGAGACCAGCTGGAGAGTCTGGCCTTTTGTCTGCTGGTACCAGAGCAAACCCCCAGAGCTGGAGGTCTGCTATGTGCGGGTTGTTTGGATGGTGTCTCTCAGCTTCACTGTGACTTGTCCTCCTTGCTGGGTGACGGTGCTCTGCCCCACGGTGCCTGGAAGAAAGCAAGGGTCAGCAGCTGTGCAGGGAAGGGGTCTGGGAAGCAAACCAGGAGTGGATGCAAAACCCTGGTGGAGAAGGCTCCCTGTCCCTTGCCCTGCAGTAAATTCCTGAGGCGTGGGGACAGGCAGGTGGAGAGTTGTTTTGGGCAGGAGCTCAGAGCTCTCAGCCCCGTGTGGACCCTGAGGAGAGCTGTGCTCGCTCCCTGCTCCTGCTCCCTGCTCCTTCTCCTCCCGCCCAGAGAACCAGGGAACAGCCTGTCATGCCTAACATGAGTGTGTGTGCTGGCACCAGCTCCCCTCCAGCTTGTTGAGGTGCCCATGGAGCTAGGGCAAAAAGATCCATCCTGCTTCCCCAGCCCTGTCATCTCAGAGGGCTCCTAGCTCCCTGAGCATACACACAGCTGAGCTTGAAAAGAGGGAGCCCTGGCTGTTTTGTGAACCAAGAGAAAACTGGAAGCTATGGCAGGTATGTGCCAGGCAGGAGACAGAATGGGACAGCCTATGAATGTCAATGGGATGAGAGCTTTATAGTCCCTGGGGCAGCTTTGACAAACTCTGCTACTTTGCATTGGAAAGGGAGAAATGTGGGGCTGCAGAGACAGCTCAGGTCTCCTGTGGTGACATCCTGTGGATCAGAAGAGAGAGGCAGGGAGAGGTGGACTGAAGGGGAGAGAAAAGCAGGAGAAGGGCTGTGAAGTATCTCTCCTCTCTCCTTTTGAACAGCAAGAGCGTCTTGAGAGAAGGTGTGCAAAACCACAAATGTGAGGTGACATTTCCCAGCACTTTCCTGTGATTTAAGAGTAGTTCCCTGCATGATCCTGATAAGGCTGGCAAGGGTTTCCTGGGGAAAAGAAGTATGCATTTCTAGGAAGCCAGGACTTACCCAGCAGTTGTCCCAGGAAAGCGGTGAGGACGAGATATCCGAGGTGCATGGCGAGACCGACCCACCTGTTTGTTGAGTGAGAGAGAGTCAGAAAACCACCTCCCAGCCCCGAGGTAACAGAGCTGCCAGAAACGACTCTCTTCCTCTCAAAGGAAGAAGCGGGGAAGAGAAGTGATCTGTTCTTCCTGTGCCTGAAAGGCTCCTCCTGGGTTTCTCCCTCCTCCAGCAGCAACACCTGTGGCTCCCTCAGCCAAAGCCTTTCTCAACATTTCCACAAGGAGGGCTCCTGGGGGCTCCGGGGGTCCCAGTCTTGGGAAGAGGCTGTTCCCAAGCAGCTCACAGTGGAGTCCTCACCTCCCCAGCTACAAGCCCCTGCTCTTCTGCACACCCGCTGCTGGGCCATTTCGGAGGTCAGGGGTTTCTTCCCCAATGAGCTTTCGTAGCTGCTCCTGGGGGCCTCAGCTCTCTGGGGATGTTGCTCTTTCTTCTGGGAACAGAAGTCTCTTCTGTTTCACTCCCTTCTCCCCTTTCTTTCCTCAGCTGCCTGGGAACAATGTCCCTCCCTGAAAACCCCCCAAATAGGAGAGGAACCCTGCTGTGCAACAGCCCAGGGGTTCTGGCTGTGTCTTGTTCTGCTGGGATAATCCACCGTGCGAGAGAGGAACCTGACTCCAGCGCTGCTGTTAGATGCCACAAACGCAGAGATGACAAGGCCAACCTGCTCCTACTCTAGGGGAAAGGGTGAGGGGTGTTGTGGTTTAACCCCAGCCAGCAACTAAGCACCACCCAGCCGCTCGCTCACTCCCCCCCCAGTGGGGTGGGGGACACAATTGGAAGGGTGAAAGTCAGAAAACTCGTGGGTTGAGATAAGAACAGTTTAATAATTGAAGTAAAATGAAATAGAATGGTGGTAGTAGTAGTAGTAGTAGTAGTAGCTGTAGTAATAATAATAATAATAATAATAATAATAATAATAATAATAATAATAATAATAATAATAATAATAATATAATACAATAATAATATGCAAAGCAAGGGATACACGACACAATTGCTCACCACCCACTGACTGATGCCCAGCCCGTTCCTGAGCAGCGATCACTCCCCCACTGCCCAACTCGCCCCAGTTATATACTGAGCATGACATCATACGGTATGGAATAGCCCTTTGGCCAGTCTGGGCCAGCTGTCCTTCCTGTGCCCCCTCCCAGCTTCTTGTGCGCCGGGCAGAGCATGGGAAGCTGAAAAGTCCTTGACTGGTGTAAGCACTGCTTAACAACAACTAACACATCAGTGTGTTATCAACATTATTCTCATACTAAATCCAAGACACAGCACTATACCAGAGACTAAGAAGAAAATTAACTCTATCCCAGCTGAAACCAGGACAAGGGGTCAGCAGGGATGAGGGATCAGTGGGTCACCCCCACTCCCGGGGAGCACATGGGGCACCCATTGGAGTGCTGCACTGTGAGAGGTGGGGATAGGGTAGCCCTGCGCCCCGGAGCTGAAAGGGCATGTGAAGGGGTGGGGGTACGGCGGGTGGGGACCCCTACTCCCCTGCCCTTTCCACATGAACTCCAGAGGGATCCCATGCACCAGTCATGGCAGAGATAACAAAACTTCTCATTATCGTTAAATCAACCTGACCTGAGTAGGCACAGATCTGTGCTGCGCTGAGCTGTAGATGTCACTTGGCAAACTTGGCAGCATTGCCACAAACACGTCCTTTTCTTGATCCAGGTGTGAAGCACCCTGTTCTCATATAAATGTCTTTTTGCTCAACAGTAGAAATTAGGAGTGGTTTATTCCGAAGAAAATCCTACAAAAACTGAACAGACGACAATGCCAGCGAGTCTCAGCACAGGCAGGATTTGCACTAGGTGCTAAACCCCATCTCGAGCTCCACCTCATGCTCCATAACTCGGGGTTCCCAGCATCTGAAGGGCATCACGTCACCCGTGCTGTCCCCTTTTACCTTCTTGTGCGATCTCCAATTAATGGTATTTTAATCAACACTCTGTGGAGCAAGAGACCCATTCCTACTGGGATCTAGCTACAATCACGCTCCACCCTCATCATGAAAAAAAACACAATTCCAAATTTCTAATAGGAATTTCTGCTCCTCCAGGTTGTGTGCATTGCCTTTCTCTCTATTACTGTGCTGAAGAAGAGTTGGGCTCCCTCTGGCTCTTCATCCTCCAGCCAAGTGTCAGAAGCATCAAAAAGCTCTCTCTTAAGCTTCTCTTTGGAAGGCTGAAGAAGGCCAGTTCTCTCAGACCCTCCTCATGCCTCGTGTTCCAGAAACACAGAGCTGGTAAAATTGGAAGGGACCTCTGGAGGTCAGTGGGTCCAAACCCCACCTCAAGAAGGGTGCCCTAGAGCTGGTTGCAAAGGACCACATCCGGGTGGATTTTGAGTATCTCCAAGGATGGAGACTCCACAACCTCTCTGGGCATCCTGTGCCAGTAGTCTCTCACCCTCACAGTGAAAAAGGGTTTCCTGGTGTGCAGACAGAGCCTCCTTTGTTTCAGTTTCTGCCAAATACCTCTTGTCCTGTCACTGGACCCCATGGGGAAGAGCCTGGCTCCGCCTCCTTCACAGCCTCCTGCAGGTATTTGTACACGTTGATGAGATCTCCCCTGAGACTTCTTTTGCCTTTGCTGAACAGGCCCAGCTCTCTCAGCCTTTCTCCAAACCAGGGATGCTCCAGTGTGTTCATCCTCTAAGGGGCTCCTCACTTGACTCTCTCCAGTACGGCAATATTTGGTAATATCAGCCTGTGACATGTTTTTCCTTCCCCAGTTGCTGGCACTCAGACCTTGCTTACACCCCAGTCCCTCCAGCTGCTGGCACTCAGACCGACAGGCCCTGTGACCAGTCACCCCTTCTCCAGTTGCTGATACTGCTAGCACACCCCCTGGCCCATCCAGTTGCTGGCACCCAGCCCTACAACCCCTATGGCCCTTGCTTGTTTGCTCACATCTCTCTCTCACACCAGTCTCTCCAGTTACTGGCACTCACAGATGGGAAGTTGCACAGAAGGGTGGTTAGGAAAGGATTTGATAAGAAGGCAGGGGGGACTGTTGCGCTCAGGCACAGGGCTCATCCCAACAAGTGCACTGACCAGCCCCTGATTAGGTGCAGGTACCTCTTGTCATCCTTCCTCCTCTCTATTGCCTCCCCTTGCTCCTCCCCAGGCCCCTCTTTCCCCCCACCTTTGACCCTGCCCCTAAGCGGTCCTTAACAGCTCTTGCCTAGTCCTGCAGGATCCCCCTCAAACATCCATCATCCTCCTGTGCCTCTTGTCACTTCCTGCCACTTACAAAGCTCAGCCTGTCCCACTTCAAAGCTACACCTGCACGTTCCTAATGGCCCATCAATTAGCAGCTGCAGAGCTCTGGTCTCCCTCCTTGTCTCCCTTATCACTTACTCAGAGATGGGTGTCCTGGTGTGCTTTCTTTATCACTTGCCCTTTTACTTCTGCTGCCCTTTGAAAGGAAAAGGCACTTGATCTGACAGCCTCAGTGAACCAGCCACTCTCACCTTCCTCATGCCCTGACAGAGGCCTCTGCTCAAGTTCCTCAGGTGAGCGAGTTCCTCAAGGTGCTGAAAGGCTCCTGGCCCCAGAGACAACTGGGTCTTTTGAGTCAAGGCTCTGGGGGGAAGCCCCATGTTGAGCTCAGTCTTTGAAGTGTCTCCCTGCAACCCCTGCAGCAACACTAAGCCATGGCAGTCACTTTTCAGGATGCCCGAGAAGTCACAAACATGAAGGAAAGGGAAAGCTTGGCCAAATGAGCAATCAGTTTCAGATGTAACGTGGGTATGCAAAAGAACTCGGGTCACTTGGAATGTGTGGAATGAGATGGTCTGCACTCCCAAATTCCAGCTTCTTTATTTTTGACCCCCCCATCTGTCCTGCATTTCCTGCAAGACCCTGAAACCTCTCTCACAGGTCTTTGTGCAAATCCCAGCATAAGGATGGAGCTGAAGTGCAAACCATCGCTTTCTTACCCATCCAGGTTGGCATGGGGCTTCTCATCCACCTGCCGGTACCTCACAGAGACACTTGTCGCCAGGTGCCTCACTCTCTTTGCCTCCTTCTCTTTCCTTCTGGCCCATCTCTCCTTTGGACATATTCCTCATCCCCTCGCTTCCACAAAGCCTGAACTTTCTTTGTCACCTCAGAAGGTCTCACTGCCAACACCTGCTGTTGTGGCCTACTGAGGTGACATCACTCCAGTCCTTAGAACATGTTGGCCTGCACATCCCGGGAATGCAGCTACCAGCAGTTTTAGTGTTGGGCAGAGAACCCAGAAGGACTCAGGGCCAGAGGCAGTCCCCCAGGCCAAGCACTGCTGAGTCCTCAGAGCCATGAAAAGCAGGCAGACGGCTCAAGCAGTGGAATATGAACTCTGGTCCAGTGCCTGCCTGATGGGTCTTGCTCACCTGCTGAGGCTGTCACTGATCCTCAGGTGCAGGGCTAGGAGGACATTTTCCTTCCTTGGGCTTCTCTGGCTAGGAGGTAAAGCCACAGGAGCAGTCATGGCTCCCACCATGAGCCCCCTTCTCCAACACTGCTCATTGCTGGACACTGAGGGAAGAGTAAGAGCTGGACAAGCAGCTGGGCTACGTCTCCTGAATACTCACTGCTGTGTCCCGTTCAGTTTCAGTGGCTCAGGGTCGTTCCTGAGTGTGCTGTGGCAATGCGGCCTCGTGGCAAGGAAGGCCAACAGCATCCTGGGCTGCAGCAGGAAGAGCGTTGCCAGCAGGACAAGGGACCCGACCCTTCCTCTCTACTCAGCGCCAGTGAGGCCACGTCTGGAGTGCTGGGTCCAGTTCTGGGCTCGCCAGTGCAAGACAGGTATTGGAGTGAGCCCAGCCAAATGGTGCAGGGACAGGAGCATCTTTCTTGTGAGGATGGGCTGAGAGGGCTGGCAGTGTTCAGCCTGGGGAAGAGAAGGCTCCTGGGGGATCTTGGCAATGTGTGTAAAGAGGTGATGGGAGGGAATGAAGAACAGAGTCTTCTCATTCAGGCATGCGTGGGACTCCACACCTCTGTCGTGAGGACTCTCTGTAGAGTGAGAACTTATAGGCAAGACACTAAACTGTGACCCTTACTGTGTTGCAGGTTTGCAAGGGCTAACGGCTGGTTTTACAGCACTGGGTCATCCTTTTTGGGGCAGTGAGGCCACAGCTGGGCTTCTCACCGCCCTCCCAGTCAGAAGGTGCTTGAGCATCCTCTCAGGCAGACATACCCTGGTGTCGAAGCGCTGCCTCTCAGCTCCAGGTCTCATGGCCAAAGGGGCCTGGGGCACCTGAGAATTCCTGTAGGAGCCTGTAGGAAGAGATCAAGCAGCCTGCTGTCAGGCAATAGGAGGCTGCAGGCTCTTCTCCTGCTTTTCGCTCCTGGACATCACAACCAGTGCAACCAGCCCCCAGCAAGGGAGCAGTGTCCACGCTGAACTTCTCCTGCCATCCAGTGCCCAGCCAGAGACAGGGGCCTGCACCCACCTATCTCAAGGATGGAGACAGACCCCCTTGAAGCCTCCGACATGCTCCCAGTCCCTGCAGGGGATTCCTCTCCATGCTTAAACGTCTCATCTCTGAGACACTGTGGCACTGAGCACTTGAAGGCCTGTGACCTCGACATCCCCTTCTCCTGTCAGTCTGGAGCCTGAAATCCTGACTCCACGGGATGACTTTGTGACGCGAGCAGGATCCTTTTGAAAGCTCCGGGAAAGCCTGTAGCTGGAGGACTCCGTTTTAAACGGTATATCCGAGCTCTTACAAAGTAACAAACTGTGAAAGCATTTCTGGTTGGTCTTTCCTAAGTCAAGCTTTGCATTAGCAACTCAGCCCTGGAGTCCCTGAGTTTCCAGAGCAGAGGAAAGCACCTGCTCAGGGCTCCCTTAGCTGAGCCAGTGGGGAAAGGCAGCAGGCCGAGCAGAGGCCCTGTATGCTCCATGCCAGCAGTGGCCGGTCCCTGCGACAGGACCGAGGGCTGCCCGGCTGCCCGGGGGCAGAAGGAGCCAGCAGGGACGGCGGCTGCACTCGCTCCTGCCCGGGCACCGCCGGACACCGCCACCGTTCCACTCGCGATTGCTGCCCGCCACCGCCAGTGTGGCAGGGGATTTCTGTCTGCGTGCCGCTGGGAGTGCGGGCATTTCCTAATTGCCCCATTCCTAATTGTCTACTTCAAAAGCCCAGAGAGCCTGTTAGCGGTAATAGCAGCCTTGGGTGGAGATCGTGGTGCAGGTCCTTGGGAAGGGCAAAACCACTGGGCATCTGTCCCCTCTGAGACGCCTTTCTGAGACACTGCTGGCAGGCCTTTCCAGCCAGGCCAGAGGATGCCACGTTACCCAGAAGGCTCGGAGCCCTCTGTGGGGAAGCAAGAGAGCCCTGCGGGAAACCCCCTACTCCCCTCCCTGCCTGGCACAGACCGTCTGGGTCTGCGTTGGCAGCGCTGCCCGAGGGGGGCTCTTTGGTGCCTTCAGGAGCACGGATCCGCAGCAGCCCTCAAGGAGAAGAGGTGCTGAGCCCCGGCACTGGCTCCAAGGAGGACCTGGCGGTGGCGGTGGCGGTGGCGGTCGGGCGGGGGAAGCGTCCCGGGGCCCGGGGCCGGGCGGGGCCGGGCGGGGCCGGGCGGGGCGAGGCGGGGCCGGCGGGCGGAGCGGCAGCGCCCCCTGGCGGGCCCGGCCGGGGCTGTCCCCCCGCCCCCGCCGGGCCCGCCCGGCCCCGCCCGCGCCGGTTCGTGCCCGGCCGCAGCCCCGGCTCCTCTCCCCGTGCCTCCCACGGCGCAGTAATACACCGCCGCGTCCCCGCGCCGGGGCCGGGCGAGCCTCAGGGCGCTGGACCGGCGGTCTGCCGACACCCACAGCCGCCCCGGCGGGTTCTCCACTGCTTTCTCTCCAGTGACACCTGTTACAATGTGATGCGGTGCCTGGTCTGGAAGCTGACGGTACCACTGAACATACGTGCTCCCCTGAACGTTGGGGTGTGAGCAGTTGATGCTGATGCCGGTGCCCTCGGAGGTCTCTGCCGACGGCTCCTGCTGCACCTGGGCTCTGCCCGCAGCCACTGCCGACGAGAAAAAGAAAAAATAAACCTCAAAACCTGCCTTCTGCGCAGCCCTGCCTCCTGTTTCCAAGATCAAATCCCACAGAAGGAGTCAGGAGCAAGCAGCGATGAAGAGCAGGAGAGTTTCTAGAGGATGTCAACATGTGCACTAGTGGAAGTGTCCAGTAGTAGCTGGTGGAGAGATGAATGCATGAATGATAGGTGGAAGGGTGAAGTCATCGAATAAAAAAAGGAGGACAAAGGAAAGAAAGCCAGAAGGAAAGTAGCAAGGGGGGAGGAACGACTACGTGATTTATACGGAAAGACACAGAGGAAAGGCAGAAAACGGGAAGGGCTGATGAAGGAAGAGAGCGATGAGTTTGCTGAGGGAATGTGGGATGGCTGGAGGGGGAGGGAGGGACGGGAGGGTGGCTCGGGGGCAGAGGTCCGTGAAGAAGCCAGAGGGGACGGCAGCCTCGAGGGACCTGCGGGGGCCACCCCAGGCTCAGCCCCGGCCCCGCGCAGTCCCCGGCCGGGCCCCCACCCAGCCCCGCCAGCCCCGCGCACCCAGCAGCACCGCGGCCAGCCCCGCCAGCCCTGCGCCCCGCCACCGCCGCATCCCGCCGCTGCGCCGCCCGCGCCTCGCTGCCCCCCGCCAGCCCCGGCTCTCGGCTCCGGCCCGGGCGCCTCCTCTCCTCCGCCTCCTCCCCTCCCCTCCCCCACAGGAGGGACGTTTGCTTTCCTCCAGTGCTCAGGCACCTCTCCCAATCACCAGGAGCAGCTGAAGAGAATCCGGAGTGACCTGGCAATGACATGAGCCAGCTCCCTCAGCACTTGTGGGTGCATCCCATCAGGGCCCACGGACTTCTGTATGTGCAGTTTGCTTCAGCATTCCCACACCTCATCTCCTTCCACCAAAGGTAGGTCTCCCTTGCTCCAGACTTTCCCTCTGCTCTGCACTGGGGATTCCTGAAGGCCAGTCTTGCTAGTAAGGACTGAGGCAAAGGCGGCCTTCAGCACCTCAGCTTTGTCCATATCCTGTGTCACCAAGGCCCCCATCTCATTCAGCAGTGCTCCTCCATTTTCCCTATGCTTCCTTTTGTCACCTGTGTCCTTAGAGAAGCCCTTCCTATTGCCTTTGACATCCCTCACGAGACTTACTTCCAGCTGGGCTTTATCTTTCCTGACCTCATTGGACATTGGCTCTGTATTCCTCCCAGGTTGCTTGTCCTTGCTTCCACCTTCTGTATGCTTCCTTTTTGTGTTTGAGTTTGACCAGGAGCTCCTTCTTCATTCACGCAGGCCTCCCGGCATGCTTTCCGGACTTCTTCCTCGTTGGGACGGGCTGCTCTTGAGCTTGGAGGAGGAGATCTTTGAATATGAACCAGCTGTCTTGGGCCCCTCTTCCCTCTAGGGCCTTATCCCAGGAGACTCTTCCAACTAGATCTTTGAAGAAGCCAAAGCGTGCCTTCCTGAAGGCCAGGGTTGTGAGCTTGCTCTTCACCCTCCTCTCTGCCCTCAGGATCCTCAACTCCACCATCTCATGGTCATAGCAGCCAAGGCTGCTTTTGCTCTTCACATCCCCAATGAGCCCTTCCTTCTTGGTGTGCATGAGGTCCAGCAGAGCACCTGTCCTCACTGCCTCCATGTTCCTTGTATTCAGTACCTATTTGGTCCAAGGTCTCAGTCCCTGCCTGACACAGCACCAGGCCAATGAGTACATTTGGCATTGGCTTGGACACGAGGTGGGTGTGCGTCCCACCCCAGACACCACCAACACTGCGCTGGAAACAGATCCACTCAGGAACGGCCAGCACATGGTCGGCAGGAGTCCTCAGCATTTCTCCTTGCCCATAAAGCAAACGCCATCTTTTTGAACTCTCTAACACTGGGGAGAGCAGCTGTGTCCTGGCCTGGAGAGGCCAAGAGGAGGGACCGCCAGCCAAACTGAGGCATTCCCAATGTAGTTACACTGGATTAAAGTAAGGATCCAAACTGGAGTGAAACCATCCTTGTTGTGGCCTGAAATCAGCAGTAAAACAGTGTGAGCCTTGCAGAGGCAGCAAAAGGAGGGCTGAAGGCACAGAAGGTTGCATTTCAGTGCCTGCGCTGTGGGCAGTTCTCTGCCGGGTTTGTTCTGCTGCTGTTCAGCTGCACTCAGGCTCCTTCTGGCCCTGGCTGCTTTGTGGAGCTCATGGACGGAGCAGTGGAGAGTGACCCTGCCGTGAGCAGCGCATTCCCTTGCGATGAGGGACACACAATCACACACACGCTCATGTGCACCATCCTGGAATCACGCAAATCTCTGCACCCAGAAACACTTGCAGAAATCCAGCATGCAGACAAGTGCAGACAAGCGAACACAAGCATAAACAGGACCGCCTTTACACTCAGCTGGGGACACCCTGGGGATAGCCCCGGCAGGGATCCTGGGGAGCTTTCAGGGGAAGGACGAGCCCCTAAATGTGCTAATGGTGGTGTTTGGGTAGCCAGGGAGACTGCCCAGAGGGGAGGTGAATTGGGAGCTTTGAAGAAAACCTTGTGTTCAAGGAGTCAGTGATCCTGGGCAAGCCATATCTGCTGTCTGGGGCCTCGCACTAAAGGCTTGAGAGGCCCCTACCTTAGCACGAGTAGCTGCTGCAAGGGAACCTGCTGGAGTGCCCTGTGCCAGCCTGCGCTGCACGTGGGTGGACCTTACGGCAGAAATAACCTTCCAGTGTTTCAGGAGATGTATTATTTCTTTTTTTTTCTTTTTTTTTGGCAACACAACAGAAAAGGCAGCATGGCATGGGAGGGAAGCAGAAGCTCTCCCTGGACAGGATCTGCGCAGTGCATCTTGGGAAAATCTGCCTGGGTCCATGTGATGCTGCACAAATGCAGGCTTCCCAGCACCAGAAGGGATGTAAGGTTTATTCGCTATCTCTATTCCTCTTTTGATTCTACCTTACTAAACCAGCCATTTCATTATGTGGTTTGCTGTCAGGTCTATCTTTCTGAGATCTGAAAAGGACCCTGCACCACATCTTCCCCCAGGCCCCCTCCATGGTGCAGAAGAGGAGCGTGCAAAACGAGCCAGCAGAATTTTTCTGGGAGCAGTGTTAGGCGGGATACGGGCAAAGCCAGGAGCTGGGCCACTTCTCGGCAACAGGGCCACCAAGAGCCCCAAAGGAGTGACCCAGGCTGACATCATTTGCCTTTACGGGACTCCTCCAGCAGGTGAGCTGAGTTCTCTGCCCACGCTCATGTGTTTTGCTCCGGAAATGCTTGGGCCTCTCATCCTGTCACGCAAAAGGTGCCTTCCCTGGGGAATGTGCCTGGCATAAAGCAGGAAACGAAAAGACAGCAATTCAGGAAGCCAAAACACAGCCCATGGCATTAGCTGGGATGCTTTGCATTCAAGATGAGCTTGTCAGAAAATAATGACCGCTGCAAGGGCTGCCTCTGGCAGCCTGGGGCAGTAAAGGTCCATGATAAAAGGCAGCCCAGCTCCTCGCTCTCTCATCCACTTCTCTTGCCTCCTTCTCCTTGGGAGTCAGGTGAGTCTGAAGACCCTTCTCCTTCTCTGCTTTCCCTAAAAGGAGGTCTCACCTTAATGGACCTCTCAGCTGACACCAGCTTTGTTCTATGCCAGATGGTGGGGCTCTGTCATGAGAGAGGGAAGTGGGGAGAAGGTTAGACATGGAGGGAAGCTGGGACTGCACTGAGGTGGCTTCTGGAGGAAGGGGCTAGGCAGCCCCCGAGAGGCTGTGGTGGCACGTGGTGGTGCCATGTGCTGAACACCTGGTGGCCGTTTTTGGGCCCTGGCAGGATGAGGCCAAGAAGCCCTCATCCATCTCTGCACAGCCTTCACCTCCCAGCCCTGCCCGTTCTTTGGTGTGGTGACAAGCTGCTCCTCACACATCCCCATGTTTTGCTTCCTCCCTGCCCTCTCCCCCAGGTGCACCTCGGACCCCAAGACATGTCCTGCTGCGACCAGTGCCTGCCATGCCGGCCCTGTGGCCCGACCCCACTGGCCAACAGCTGCAATGAGCCCTGTGTCAGGCAGTGCCAGAACTCCACCGTCGTCATCGAGCCTCCTGCTGTGGTGGTGACCCTGCCTGGCCCCATCCTCAGCTCCTTCCCACAGAACACCGTTGTGGGATCCTCCACCTCCGCTGCTGTTGGCAGCATCCTCAGCTCTCAGGGAGTGCCCATCACCTCTGGGTGCTGTGACCTCTCTGGCATTTCCAGCCGCTACTGTGGCAGAAGGTGCCTCCCCTGCTAAAGCCACTGGTGACAATCCAGACAAGGACCCCAGGAATGCAGGCCTAGATTCTGGACTGAGGACAGAGCTCCTGGCCATTGATTTTGGAGGAGCTGAGCATGCAGTGCTGCCCTTCCGGAGGAGGTGCAGCTGGGCCTCTCTGAAAACATGGCCAAAATCTAACTTCCTTGCCTTCCGCTATCTCCCATCTCTTTCCTGTCTTCTGTTCTTCCGGCCCATAAGACCCTCAAAGCCAACGTGGGGTATCTGCTGACCCCTCTCCCTCCATGGGAGACACCGATGGATGCCCTGTGGGATCTCCACTGTGGGTGATGGGCACAGACTTTCGGCAGCTGCCAGTGATCTCCCACCACCACCAGCTTCCTCTCTAAGGGAACTCATTTCCCTCTTCAGAGGCATTGAAGTTTTCTGCATCACAGCCTCTGCCTCCACATATTCCTCTTATTGGTGGACGTTGTCTTGAGTTGCCAAGGAAGAAAGGTATTGCCTTGGCTGTCGGAGGATAAGGTGAGGGAACAAGCAAACACAGGGCAGTGGGTCCCGTCCTGCCCCTGTCTCCTGGAGCTGAGGAAGATCAGTTCTGGTGGTGGTTTCAAAGCAAGGGCTTGGATTAGTGCTGAATGGGTTGGGTGTTTGTGTTCTGCCAGGGCCTGGCTATGTGCGTGGGGTGAAAGAGATGCCCAGCCACTCATGGTGGAGCAGCAGCAGTGGCTGGTCCCTGCGGCAGGACCGAGGGCTGCCCGGCTGCCCGGGGGCAGGAGGAGCTATGCTGCCCGCCTCCCTGTGCAGAGCAGAAAGGCGCTGCTCCTCGACGGGAGCCAGAGGGGCCAGCGGCTGCACTCGCTCCTGCCCGGGCACCGCCGGACACCGCCACTGCTCCACTCGCGATTGCTGCCCGCCGCTGCCTCCACCAGTGTGGCAGGGGATTTCTGTCTGCGTGCCGCTGGGAGTGCGGGCATTTCCTAATTGCGCCATTCCTAATTGTCTACTTCAAAAGCCCAGAGAGCCTGTTAGCGGTAATAGCAGCCTTGGGTGGAGATCGTGGTGCAGGTCCTTGGGAAGGGCAAAACCACTGGGCATCTGTCCCCTCTGAGACGCCTTTCTGAGACACTGCTGGCAGGCCTTTCCAGCCAGGCCAGAGGATGCCACGTTACCCAGAAGGCTCGGAGCCCTCTGTGGGGAAGCAAGAGAGCCCTGCGGGAAACCCCCTACTCCCCTCCCTGCCTGGCACAGACCGTCTGGGTCTCCGTGGGCAGCGCTGCCCGAGGGGGGCTCTTTGGTGCCTTCAGGAGCACGGATCCGCAGCAGCCCTCAAGGAGAAGAGGTGCTGAGCCCCGGCACTGGCTCCAAGGAGGACCTGGCGGTGGCGGTGGCGGTGGCGGTCGGGCGGGGGAAGCGTCCCGGGGCCCGGGGCCGGGCGGGGCCGGGCGGGGCCGGGCGGGGCGAGGCGGGGCGAGGCGGGGCGAGGCGGGGCCGGCGGGCGGAGCGGCAGCGCCCCCTGGCGGGCCCGGCCGGGGCTGTCCCCCCGCCCCCGCCGGGCCCGCCCGGCCCCGCCCGCGCCGGTTCGTGCCCGGCCGCAGCCCCGGCTCCTCTCCCCGTGCCTCCCACGGCGCAGTAATACACCGCCGCGTCCCCGCGCCGGGGCCGGGCGAGCCTCAGGGCGCTGGACCGGCGGTCTGCCGACACCCACAGCCGCCCCGCCGGGGACGGCACCTCTTTGGGCTCTTTGTAACTGCTGACGAGGAGTTCGGGGCCTCGGCCCGGGACCTGACGGTACCAGTGGATGGAGTCGCCGATTTGTATGCTGGGGTGTGAGCAGTTGATGCTGATGGCGGTGCCCTCGGAGGTCTCTGCCGACGGCTCCTGCTGCACCTGGGCTCTGCCTGCAGCCACTGCCGAGGAGAAAAGAAGAATCACTTTGCTTCAGGAGCAAATGTCATGCTGCAGGTGGCAGAAGACAGCAGTGGAGAGACGATGGGGATATGGTCCAAAAACCATTCACGGTCTGAAAACAATGGACGGAGAGATGATTTCTCCGAGGGACAAGAACGGATGAGGGATATTTGCGACAGTCAGAATGAGGAAAAGGAGAAGGGAATGAGGAAAAGAGATTGGGTGGGAGAAATGGATGGATGGATGGATGGACGGATGAAAGATTGTAAGAAATGGAGTAACAGAGTAAGGCAGGCAGTCTGGGACGGAACGAGCACATTGGGAGCAGAAGGGATGACTGCAGAAGGGAGGAGAGAGAGAAACTGAGGCCCATGAAGGCAAGTTGTGGGCCCAGCCCCGGCCCCGCGCAGCCCCCGGCCCGGCCCCCCCCCAGCCCCGCCAGCCCCGCGCACCCAGCAGCACCGCGGCCAGCCCCGCCAGCCCTGCGCCCCGCCACCGCCGCATCCCGCCGCTGCGCCGCCCGCGCCTCGCTGCCCCCCGCCAGCCCCGGCTCTCGGCTCCGGCCCGGGCGCCTCCTCTCCGCCGCCTCCTCCCCTCCCCTCCCCTCCCCTCCCCTCCCCTCCCCTCCCCCCCCCTCCCCTCCCCCCTCCTCCCCCCTCCTCTCCCCTCCTCTCCCCTCCCCCCCCCCCCCCTCCCCTCCCCTCCCTCCCCTCTCCTCTCCTCTCCTCTCCTCTCCTCTCCTCTCCTCTCCTCTCCTCTCCTCTCCTCTCCTCTCCTCTCCTCTCCTCTCCTCTCCTCTCCTCTCCTCTCCTCTCCTCTCCTCTCCTCTCGTCGCCGTCGCCAGCTCCGCCCCGGGGCTGAGCCCTGCACCGCCATGGGCGTGCGGGGGTCAGGGAGGGCAGGGGCAGAGTCAGAATGCAGGTGAGAAGGGACCTCCAGAGGTCATCTAGATCAATCCTGTGTTCGGAACAGATCCCATTAGATCAGGTTACTCAAGGTCTCATTCAGTCCAATTTAAGCTGTTCCCAGGAGGGAGATTGCACAGCCTCCCTGGGAAACCCGTTCCAGTTCTTTTTACTTTTAGCCTATTGCTTAATCGGATTTTTCCATGTTCCAGCTGTTGTTCATTTCATCTGCTTCTTGAAGGGACTCCGTGTCAGCTGGACCAGAGTCTAGGTCCATCTTCCCTGTCTCCTCTGAACAAGTAGTTGTAGAAAGTAAGAAGGTCTCCCCTGAGCCATCTCTTGTCCAAGAGGAGCAGACCCAGTTCTCTCAACATCTCCTTGCATGTCATGTTTGTCAGCCCCCTAATCGACTTGGTGGCCTTTGTTGGACTCGCCTCAATATGTCAATATCTGTGCTGGAGTGGGGAGCCCCAGCCTCGATGCAGGACACCAGAGGAAGTCTCAAATGGGACTGAGGGGCATGGTCACCTTCCTGGACCTGCTGGCAACACTTTGGCTACCACAGTTCAGCATGCAGTTGCCCTGTTTTACTTCAAGGGCACACTGTGGTCTCATGTGCAGCAGGGCGTCTACCAAAACCACACATCTTTTTCTGTGGATCCAAACCTTGCCTTTGCTCTTTTTGGCCTTCATGAAGTTCCAGTCAGCCCATTTCTCTATGTTTACAACTCTTTGAGCCTGGTAGCCCAGCCAGTTTCCCACCCATCTTGTCATCCTCCAACTGAAGCCCTTCATCTCCAGTTTGGTCATAAAGGCACTATGGGAGAGGATGTCAAACTTCTGAACTCCAGGTACACACATCCCCTGCCTTTTTGTTGCCCAGAGTGTCCATCACCTCATGAGAAAGCAAGGAGGTCGGCCCTTGGCTACACTAGAGCCTCAGCTCAGAAGCAGCTGCATGGAGAGGGGAATCAGCCCTGCCTGAGCTCTCCCAGCTGAGCTCCCTGGCAGGGATCGCACTGAGGTCACTAAAGGGAAGGGGGAAGCCCTCGACTGCACTGCCCCCAAGTTGGACCTGAGCCCAGGCAGACAAACATTCAGGAGGGGAGATGGGCTCAGGAGCTTTGCATACTGTGCATAGCCCTTGTTGGAAGACCATGGGAGACCATCAGGCTTTGGATAAGGTGGCCTCAAACGCAATGTCCCTTCCCTCCCAGGGGCAGTTGCTGGGCACTCAGACCTAGATTGCAATGCAGGGCATGAAGGTCCTTGTGGGCTGAAGACCAAAGCAGTCATCAGTTCTTTGGCTTTCCCTGTGCAAGCCACAAGCTCTGTCCTTCCTCTCACACAACAGTGACATCAGGCTCCGTGTTCCTTTCACTCAGGACCTGTTTGGTCCAAGGTCTCAGTCCCTCCCTGACACAGCCAATGGGCTGCACAAGTACATTTGGCATTGATGTGGACACGAGAGGGGGCTGTGTCCCAACCCAGACACCACTGAGACTATGGGAAGCAGATGGCCACCACACGGTCGGCAGGATTCCTCAGCCTTTCTCCCTGCCCATACAGCCAACCCCATCCTTTTGAACTCTCTAGCACTGGGGAGAGCTGCTATGTCCGGGCCTAGATAGGCAGGCAGGGGGCACTGCCAGCCGTGCTGAGGCACTCCCACTATTGTTTACAATGAATTCAACTAAGGATCCAAACTGCTGTGGCCCGAAATCAGCAGCAGCGGAGTGTGAGCTTTGGAGGGGCAGGAAAAGGAGGTGTCAGGAGGCAGGGGCTGCATTTCAGTCTCTTCCCTGTACAGATCTCTAGCTGGCTGGTGCCATCAGTGTTCAGCTGCACTCAGGATTCTTCTGACCCTGGGAACCTGCTGCTCTGTGGTTCATGGAGAGAGAAGTGGAGAGTGTCCCTGCCATGAGCAGCACATTCCCTCGTGATGAGGGACACACAAGGTCACACACACACACACACACACATGCTCTTGCACATTGGTGTGGAATCATGCACAAATTTGTTCTCCCATGTGCATCCACACAAACACAGCTACACACAAGTGCACACAAGACAGGAACACATGTAGGAATACAGCCAGCTACGGCCTCTGCTGAGGAGAGCCTGGGACAACCATGGCAGGACTAGAGCATTGCGTGTAATGCAGGCCCCAGGCATGCCCATGGCATTGCTTGTGTGCTCACAGACTGCACAGAAAGGAGACGAGACAAAACAAGCCAGAAATTATTCCTGAGGGCAGTGTTGGGCAGGATGGGGTCAAAACCTGGCAGCACAAGGCACACATCTGGAGAGGCAATAAATGATCATCTTGAGGGAAAGAGAAGGATAGTGAACTTCCTCATGCGAAGGAGCCCTTGGGTGTCCAGCTGAGGATTGCTGGAGCCTCTTCCTGAGAAAGACACTTGAAGCAGCCCCACCAGAGTCACCCAGGCTGAGGTCACTTGCCTGCCCTGAACCTGTCCAGCACTTGAGCTGAGTCGTCTGCCAGCACTGCTGCACTCCTGCCCTAGAAATCCTGGAGCCTTTCCTCCCTGTGCTTGGAAGACGCCTTCATTGGGGACGGACATGGCCCAAATCTGGAAATGAAAAGGCAGCAGTGCTGGAAACCAAAGCACAGCCCATATCATGAGCTGCGATGCTTTGCATTCAAGATGAGCTTGTCAGAAAATTGTTACCTCTGCAAAGGGTGCCTCTGGTCCTGCAGCAATGGAGGGCAGGTATAAAAGCCAGCCCAAGTCTCTGCTCTCTCATCCACTTCTCCTGCCTCCTTCTTGGGAACCAGGTGAGTCTGAAGTCCATTCTCTTCTTCTTCCAAAGTGAGATCTCTCCTCAATGGACATCTCAGCTGATACTGTCTTTGTCCTGTGCCGGGCGCTGGAGCTCTTTGTCATGGCAGAGGGTTGTGGGGAGAAGGTGTGCTAGAGAGAGGCTGGGATGTGGCTGAGGGGGCTTTTGGTTTAAGAATTACGAGGCAGCATCCTGGGCCAGGCTGCTCTCAGTAAGGTGCTGTAGCTCCTGGCACGCGTTCCAGCTCACCATAAGTAGTGAACTTGGCTGCTCCTGACACCCTTCTTTGCTCTGCTTCCTCTCTGTCCTCTCTCCCAGGTGCACCTGCAGCCCAGAGACATGTCCTGCTACAACCAGTGCCTGCCCTGCCGGCCCTGCGGCCCGACCCCACTGGCCAACAGCTGCAATGAGCCCTGTGTCAGGCAGTGCCAGAACTCCACCGTCGTCATCGAGCCTCCTGCTGTGGTGGTGGCCCTGCCCGGACCCATCCTCAGCTCCTTCCCACAGAACACCGTTGTGGGATCCTCCACCTCCGCTGCTGTTGGCAGCATCCTCAGCTCTCAGGGAGTGCCCATCACCTCTGGGTGCTGTGACCTCTCTGGCATTTCCAGTCGCTACTATGGCAGAAGGTGCCTCCCCTGAAAAAGATGCTGGGAAAGCCCCAAGGAGACACCTTGAGGAACTTGGAACATGGTGCTGGGCAGATGGTCAAGATTTTTCAGTGTTGTTACCAGGATAGCTGAGTGGCTTTGCCTTTCTCTCCCTTTTCTTTGTTTGCTTCAGTTCCCCTTGGCAGCAAAGTCTCACTAAGACCAGCCTGGTGGGGACCATCTGTCTCCTCTCCCTCTGTGGGGCAGGCAGACAGACAGACATCATGCAGGAACTTCTCCACAGCAAAGGGCTTCAGACCCTCAGCTGCCCCTGGGACTTTCTGCACTGGCAGCCCCCACTTGGAGTGACTTTGTTCCCCTCTTTTGATTCATTAAAGTTCTGCTGCATTCAAGCCTGGCCTCCATGTGCTCCTTCCCTCTCTGGACACGCCCCAAGCTGCCAAAGGAGAAGGGTGTTGGTCAGGGGTGGAAGGGCCACAAGGAAACCCTTCTCCATTCACAGAGGCATGGGAGGTTTTCACACCCTGCAGAGGCTTCCTCTTTTGGGCACCATGCCTTGGAGCTGAGGAAGTCACCCCTGGCTGCTCTGCTGCCAGTGAGCATCAGGCCTTGCCTTGCTGTGCCTCTGCTCACAAGTGCCCAGAAAGGCAGGAGGCCCTGAGGGGTCAGCAGCGCCATGAGCTCTTGAGGAAGGGCGTTCCTCTTGCTATGGCTGGAGTTGCTCTGGCATGGCAGGGAGGGGGTGTGGGGCTCTTTGAGATGAGTGCTTTGCAGAATGGCAGGCATGGTAAAGCAGGGAAGAGCCTTTGGAATGGCCCACAGCTGCTACTCCTCCTTCCTCTCCCCTCCACCACCCAATGGAGAGGCCATGGCCAGCAGGCATGGGCAGGAGTAGCAGGGAAAAGTCGCCCATGCTGCTGAATGCGTTGAGGCTGGAAATTGGAGCTAAGCATGTGGGAGCTGCGGGCTGTCAGCACAGAAATGGGGACAGTGAAAGGGTGTACTTCTGAGGGAGAGCAAATTGCTCTGATACAGAGCATGCAGGAGAATGTGAAGATCAACAGGGATGAGGGTGCTGGGTGCACTTCCCAAGAGAGCTGCAGGCAGGTGCAGAGCTCTTGACTGCTTTATTGGTCTCCCCAGAGAGTTTGTGCTCAGGAATTGGCTGCCATTCTGTGGGAAGAGGCATCTTTTACCTCTAAATCTCATCCCATTTGACCGGTGGAAATGTCACTTGACATGTTTTCTCACATGCACGTGCCTTCATGCAGGTGAGCGTGGATGTGTGTGTGGCATTGGTCTGTATACCCGTAAGTGTGTGGGCATAGGGGTGTGTGGATATGTGCTTCTATGTGTGTACGTCTCTGTACATAAGCGTGCACATGTATCCGTATGCAAATATACATGTGCAGGAGTATGCGTGTGTGTAAACATGTGTGAAGATCTGCGTGTACATGATCGTAAGGGGGTTGACTGTGCCTGTGCCTGCACATGGGCTCAGCCTTCCAAGCGGCTCCTCTGGGGACAGAAGCCAAAGCTGCTGAGTGCTGCCACACCCTGCTCCTGCCATGCCCGCTGCGCAAATGAGCTCTCAAGAAAGAGGGATTCTCTTCTGACTTCGGTGCCATGCTTTGCATCTCGGCTTTAGTAAATATAAGTAATTAAGGGGTTCTGAGTGAAATGGATCAGGGTCCCTTATCTCCATATGTCCTTCCAGCCCTGTGGGACCAACTCAGATTCCAAAGACGTCCTCGTGTAGAGGCTCTTTCAGCCCAAACTCACTGCCCTGGAGGGAAGGTCCTCACAGAGCATTCTTTGTTACCAGAATAATTCATAGAATCATAGAATGGTTTGGGTCGGAAGGGACCTTGAAAGACCATCTAGTCCAACCCCGCCTGCCATGGGCAGGGACATCTCTCACTTGATCAGCTTGCACAAAGACCTATCTAGCCTGACCTTGAACACTTCCTATGACGGGGCATCCACAATGTCTCTGGGCAACCTCTTCCAGTGTCTCACCGCCCACATCATCAAAAATTTCTTCCCTATGTCCAATCTAAATCTACCCTCTTTCAGTTTAAAACCATTGCCCCTTGTCCTGCCACTGCAGGCCCTAGTAAAACATCTTTCTCTCTCTTTCTTATAAGCCCCCTTGAAGTATTGAAAGGACGCAAGAAAGTGTCCCCAGAGCCTTCTCCTCTCCAGGCTGAACAACCCCACCCCTCTCATCCTTTCCTCATAGGAGAGGTGTTCTCAACCTCTGATGATTTTCATGGCCCTCCTCTGGACTCACTCTGACAGACTCTGCAGACTCTTCCCACAGTCAGAGACGAGACATCCGCTCACACAGGGGAATTATCCCATCCCAAAGCAGACGTGCACAGTAAACGGGACAAATCATCTTTCTGGAGACACTCATCCTGCAATTGACCAATGGTGGCCTCTGAACTTCCTCCCGAGCTAGCATAACCGCACAGCAGGGCCTGCATAGCTGCTCACGTGTGCATGGCTTCCTCCATCATGCAATCAGAAGCGAACCCACAGGCTGTCCCACCAGAGCCTACAAGCACCTCCATCCCATGGCTAAAGCCCATACCCGTGTCCACGGAACTCAGGGACAGAAACAGAGCAGGGAAAGGGCTTTTGTGTGGGTGACTGGGCTCAAGCTCAGCTGCGTCTCCCACTCTCAACAAGCACAGATCCGTCTTCCCTCAGCCACGCTGAACCCTTGGACACAGGACACACAGAAGATATCTCTGTCAAGTCCAACTCTTGTGAGGTGGCCTGGACAGTGAGAACAACCTCTGCCAGTCTGCCTTGAGTCTTCTCAATTAACTCTAGATGACTACAGGTCTAGATGTACGTGTGTTTGTATGCATGCGTGTTGTCTAAGCCAGCTGTTTAGTTCATCTTGAGTGTCCTTTACTGGACTCCTCCAGCAGGTGAGCTGAGTCCTCTGCCCACGCTCATGTGTTTTGCTCCGGAAATGCTTGGGCCTCTCATCCTGTCACGCAAAAGGTGCCTTCCCTGGGGAATGTGCCTGGCATAAAGCAGGAAACGAAAAGACAGCAATTCAGGAAGCCAAAACACAGCCCATCGCATTAGCTGGGATGCTTTGCATTCAAGATGAGCTTGTCAGAAAATAATGACCGCTGCAAGGGCTGCCTCTGGCAGCCTGGGGCAGTAAAGGTCCATGATAAAAGGCAGCCCAGCTCCTCGCTCTCTCATCCACTTCTCTTGCATTCTTCTCCTTGGGAGTCAGGTGAGTCTGAAGACCTTTCTCCTTCTCCACTTTCTCGAAAAGGAGGTCTCACTTCAGTGGACCTCTCAGCTGATACCAGCTTTGTTCCATGCCAGATTTTGAGGCTACTTGTCACGGGAAGTGGGGGGAAGGTTAGATATGGAGGGAAGCTGGGACTGCACTGAGGTGGCTTCTGGAGGAAGGGGCTAGGCTACTATGCAGCTACTGCTGCATAACACCTGGTGGCTGTTTTTGGGCCCTGGCAGGATGAGGCCAAGAAGCCCTCATCCATCTCTGCACAGCCTTCACCTCCCAGCCTTGCGTATTCTTTGGCTTCCTCATGGTGTGGTGACAAGGTGCTCCTCACACATGCCCATGTTTTGCTTCCTTCCTGCCCTCTCCCCCAGGTGCACCTTGGACCCCAAGACATGTCCTGCTACAACCAGTGCCTGCCATGCCGGCCCTGTGGCCCGACCCCGCTGGCCAACAGCTGCAATGAGCCCTGTGTCAGGCAGTGCCAGAACTCCACCGTCGTCATCCAGCCCTCCCCCGTGGTGGTGACCTTGCCCGGACCCATCCTCAGCTCCTTCCCACAGAACACCGTTGTGGGATCCTCCACCTCCGCTGCTGCTGGCAGCATCCTCAGCTCTCAGGGAGTGCCCATCACCTCTGGGTGCTGTGACCTCTCCTGCATTACCAGCCGCTACTGTGGCAGCAGATGCCCCCCCTGCTAAAAGTGCTTGCAACGGCCTCGGATAAGGACCTCCAGGAACTCAGAGCATGATGCTGGACAGACGATGAAACGTTGTGCCATTAAGAGCAGCTGACCATCTCTGGCTTGCCCTGCAAGGGCAGACTGGAAGGGACCAGCCTGGGCTCTCGGAAAACATGGCCAATGTCTACCTTTCCTCTCTTCCACTCACCCGTTTGCTCTCTTCTCTTTGTTGTCCTGTGCTCCCCTCAAAGCCTGCTGCGAGGACCCCAGAAACCAGCCTTGAATGACCTGCTTGCCTGTCTGCCTTTGCCGGGCACGTCGACAGATGCCCTGTGGGAACTCTGCCACAGGAAAAGGGCAACAGATTCTTGTCTTCTCCTGCTCCTCCCCGCACTGGTGGCCTCCACTTGCACTGACCTCATTTCCCTCTTTACACTCATTAAAGAATTGCTGCAACCCCGTCTTTGTCCCGTGGATTGTCTTTCCACCTGCATACTGACTGCCGAGGGAGAAAGCCATTGCTTTGGGGGGAAATTAGGAGGGGACACAAGGGGACCCTTCCTCACTCCTAGAGGCATTGGAGGGTGGGACACACTGCAGCGAGTCCTCTGAAAGAGGCACTGCCTCTTGAAGCTGAGGAAGACATCCCTCCTTACTCCACGGCCAACGGCCACAGTCCTTGACTTGTTCCCTGCCTCTCTGCTCAGAACTACCCTCTCGGCCCTGCAGCACGTCATGTGAACAGGAATCCTGAAAACTGCTGTCCTCCAGAGAGGAACCATGGGCATGTGGGAGTCCCCAGGGAGGTCAGCAGTCCCACAAGCTCTTGGGGAAGAGTGCTCCTCTTGCTCTTGGGTGGAGCTGTGCTGGACACGGAGGCTCAGAAGACTATGTTGCCAAAGGCTGGCAGGAGTTAGGAATGGGTAAATAGCTTTAGGGATGGCCCACAGGCCCTACTGCACCTGCCCCTTCCCTCCATCAGCCGCTTTAGGGGACATGGGGTGTAGACCTTGGTACAGGCAGCAGGGCCAGCTTCCCCGTGCAGCCCTCTCACCCTTCAGCACAGCATCTGGCATGGCCCACCTCTTGCCTACATGTGTGGAGCTGAGGGGCTCACAAGTCAGGAGTGGAATCAGCTACAGCAGGCCACACACTGGACTCCCCTGTCCCTGTGCATCCAGCACCCCCTTGGGTGAAAGCAGGCCCCAATGCATACTGTGTGTGTGTGAATTGATTCAAATCTTGTAGTAAATCCTATTGAATCGCTTTGGAAATGCAAAATTAACCAATGATTAATTGGTGCTAAAGTCCTGTGATTCTCTCTTTAACTGTGAATAACCCTTAAACTGCTGCTAGGCAGATGTGATCGTTAGACATTAACGGCAGATCAAGTCTAAGGCGAAGTCTGGGTCTCGCCACACCTAGGCTGCTCTCTGAGGGGGTCCATTCTGAGCCTTGGGACTCAACGGGAGGGCCTGCTTTACCCCCTTGTCTTTTCAGTCTCTGTATACATCATTCTAATGCTCTTCTGCCTCGATTGTTTTTCCTTACATACATTCCATTTATTGAATAAGTTATAGAGTGAACCTTGCCATTGAACTTTGTTGAATGACACTTTTAGAAATTTCTATTAAAATCGCTTTTTGCAAATATCCGGGACAGTAATTCTTTAAGCAACCTAACCACTCATCCGTGACAGCAGGTCAGAACCACACAGAGATTTTTGACTCCTGGGGTTATCTTCCCAATGGTGCTCTCTTTCCTGAAAGCACCATAGCCTGTTTAAAACACAATGCTACGGATATTGCTTTCCAGAGGAAACAACTGCAGCATCTCCCCCCCTCCATGGCCTATGGACACCACATCACCGTAACAAGGGATTACCTTCTGAACAGATTTCAAAACTCTGTTCTAACAATCGAGGACAGAATGGTCAGATGCTGATGCGTTTGGTCAAATATGAAGATGGAGGTTTCCCCATGACCACAGCTACGTAAAATATGTTTCCAAAGACCCAGACCAGCACCACTTTTAGTGATTTTCAGAAATGTGTTCTGTAAGGAAAACTTACAACCCAAGGGCAAGGCTGAGTGTGTGCTCTTGAAGCTCAGCCCAGCCCAGCCTGCCCCAACATGTTGTTGACATGGACCCTACAGACAGTAAAGTCTCAAGATTTGAGGAATCTAACCACCCCATGGTGGGGGGTGAGGGTGGACTAGATGACCTTTTAAAGGTCCCTTCCAAGCTGAACCGTCATATGATTCCATAATTTGATGAATATTTTTGTTTCAACAGTAAACATTTCAGGGTGCGCCAGTGGGTTTGGGGGATCTTCCTCTTATTAGGTGGTGTGTGGGATGCTTCTCAGCCCTCCTCAGTCCCTTGTAGCTGTTGCCAGAGAACTGGTTGTTGTCCCAGGACAGAAGATGGCACGTTCATCACAGGTTGCCAGAAAAACATTCCAGTCTCTAGGTGTTCTCAGGCTAGATGGGCTGCAAGACTGAAGGATACATTGGACTAAATCAAGCAGGCTGGACCCCTTCATGCCACCTCCTCTGTACACAAAGCGTCTCTGGTTTTCCCAAGAAGAAATATGCTTGTGCTGCCCTAGTTGACCTTGGAGCACTTGCACATTCTTCCAGTACCATGGGTGCACACAATCAGGCACTTCCTGAACAACACGGCTGGAGTCCTCAGGAGTCTCCAGGGACGTCTCCACCTCTGTCTTGTTTTGCATTGGAAAAGCAGCAGTTATTTTCCTCTCTTCCTGACCACTCTGCTTCTTGTGCACCAAGTGCTTCCGAAGAGCAGCTGTGTAGTCGTTAGCTTTCTCGCAGGCCATCAAACGTGGTTTCTGGAGAATGTCCCTCCATTCATCATCCCAAGAGTAGACTGTGCCAGCCCTCATGCCTTCCCTGGGTAATGGCAGCACCTGTAGCTGCTCCAGCTGCTTTGCAGGCACCAGATAATTTTTTTCCACAGAGCCCATCCCTGCTTTACCAGAAGCCCCATGCTGAGCAGAGGATCAGGCTGCCATCCAGAGGGACCTCAAGAGGTGGAGAAATGCGCTGACAGGAACCTCCTGCCCTTCAACAAGCAGAAGGGCCAAGTCCTGCACCTGAGGAGGAACAAGCCCATGCATCAGGATGTGCTGGGGACTGCCCAGCTCTTTAAAGCCGCTTTGCAGAAAAAGACCTGGCTCGTCCAGCTGGACACCAAGCTGACAATGAGCCAGCAATGTGCCCTCGCCTCAAAGAAAGCCAGCAGTGTTGTGGGCTGCATGGGGAGGAGTGTTGCCAGAAGGTGGAGGAAGATGATTGTTCCTGTCTCCTGGGCACTGGTGAGGCCACTCCTGGACTACTGGTTCCGGTTCTAGACTCCCCAGTACAAGGCAGCTATGGAAGTAGTGGAGAGAACCCAGTGAAGGGGCACAAAGATGATGAATGAAGGGGAGCATCTCTGCTAGGAGGAAAGGCTGCGAGAGCTGGGTCTGTTCAGCACAGAGAAGAGAGGTCTCAGGGGGGATCTTATCAACATGTATAAACACCGGAAGGGAGGGTGTGGTTGGGTGACCCTGGCTGGATGCCGGACGCCCACCAAGCCGCTCTGTCACTCCCCTCCCTCAGCTGGACAGGGGAGAGAAAATATAACAAACGGCTCGTGGGTCGAGATACGGACAGGGAGAGATCACTCAGCAATTACTGTCATGGGCAAAAGAGACTCGACCTGGGGAAATTAATTTACTTTATTACCAATCAAATCAGAGTAGGATAATGAGAAATCAAACCAAATATTAAAACACCTTCCCCCCACCCCTCCCTTCTTCCCGGCCTTAACTTCACTCCCAATTTTCTCTGCCTCCTTCCCCCAAGAAGCACAGAGGGATGGGAAATGGCGGTTGCAGTCAGTTCATAACGCTTCCTCTCTGCCACTCCTTCCTCCTCATGCTCTTCCCCTGCTTCACTGTGAGGTCCCTCCCACGGGAGACAGTCCTCCACGAACTTCTCCAACGTAAGTCCTTTCCAGGGGCTGCAGTTCTTCACGAAATGCTCCAGCGTGCGTCATTTCCAGGGGATGCAGTCCTTCAGGAAGAGACTGCCAGCTTGGGTCCCCCATGGGATCACAAGTCCTGCCAGCAAACCTGCTCCAGAGTGGACTCCTCTTTACGGGGTCATAGGTCCTACCAGGAGCCTGCTCCAGCACGGGCTCTCCAGGGGGTCACAGCCTCCTTCAGCCCCATCCACCTGCTCCAGCGTGGGGTCCTCCACAGGCTGTAGGTGGATATCTGCTCCACCGTTATCCTCCATGGGCTGCAGGGGAACAACCTGCCTCTCCATGGACTTCACCACAGACTGCAGGGGAATCTCTGCCCCAGCTCCTGGAGGACGTCCTCCCCCTCCTTCTTCACTGACCTTGGTGTCTGCAGAGTTGCTTCTCTCACATATTCTCACTCCTCTCCTCCAGCTGCTGTTGCACAGCAGGTTTTTTCCCCTTTCTGAAAGATGTTATCCCAGAGGCACTAGCAACATTGCTGATTGGCTCAGCCTTGGCCAGCGGCGGGTCCATCTTGGAGCCAGCTGGCATTGGCCCTCTCAGACATGGGGCAAGCTTTGAGCAGATTCTCCCAGAAGACATCTCTGTGGCTTCCCTGCTACAAAAACCTCGTCAGACAAACCCAGTAGAGAGGGTGCAAAGAAGATGGAGCCAGGCTCTTCTCAGAGGTGCCCAGTGACAGGACCACAGGCGATGAGCACTGGCTGAAGCCCAGGAGCCTGTGTCTGAAACTTCAGGAAACACTTTTTTTACTGGTTAGGGTGACCGAGCACTGGCATGCATTGCTCAGAGAGGTTGTGGCTTCTCCCTCCTTGGAGATATTCAGAAGGTGTATGGAGAGCTTTAGGAGGAAGAGAATTGGAAGCAAGCAGTGCAGGCCACCTGGCTGGGAAGGTGGTTACAAGTGAAGAGTGGAGCAAGTTGGGAGAGAGGGAGGGAAAGAGAAAGACAGGGCACATCCTCAGCCAGGGAAGCCCTTGGGTGACCAGCCAAGGATTGTAGGGCTGGGAGCAGCTGGGCCCCTTCCTGTCAATGTGACCCCAGGCAACCCCACCAGTTTGCCCCAGGCCAACATCACTTCCTTGCATTGGATCCATCCAGGACTTGAGCTGCATCTTCTGCTGGCACTGACACATTCCTGCCCCAGAAAACCTGGGGGCTCTCAAGACCAGCACTCAGAAGAAGCCTCTGTGAGACAACGAGTATGGCATTAGCCAGGAAATGAAAAGGGAGCATCCTGGAAAAGAACCACCCAGCCCATGTCATTAGCCGGGATGTTTTCCGTTCGTCATGAGCACCTTGGAAAATTGCCACTTGCGTAGAAGCTACGTGTGGGCCTGGGGCAGGTCAGGGCCACCATAAAAGCCAGCCCAGCTCCTCGCTCCCTCATCCCCTTCTGTCACCTCTTTCTCCTCAGGAACCAGGTGAGTCTGAAGCCCTTGCCCCATCTCCTCTTCTCTTCCTGCAGATGTGTGGTCCCCCATCCTATGCTAGGTTGTCATGAGGGGTTGAAGACAGGTGAAGGTCTGACTCCGAGAGTGATTGGCTGAGTGAGGTCTTAATTGAAGAAGCAGGCAGCAGCCTCTTTGGGCTTAGTGACACTTTGACCATGCCTGGGTGAGGCCAAGAAACCCTTCTGCGTCACTGCTTCGTTTCTACCTCCTGGCTCAGCAGGCGCCTTTGAAATGCTCGTGGTAGGGAGATGGACTCCTGGCAGACTGCTCCTCACATGTGCCTGTGCTCTGATTCCTCTCTGTCCTCTCTCCCAGGTGCACCTCCACCCTCCAGACATGTCCTGCTACGACCAGTGCCTGCCCTGCCAGCCCTGTGGCCCGACCCCGCTGGCCAACAGCTGCAATGAGCCCTGCGTCAGGCAGTGCCAGAACTCCACTGTCGTCATTGAGCCTCCTGCTGTGGTGGTGACCCTGCCTGGCCCCATCCTCAGCTCCTTCCCACAGAACACCGTTGTGGGATCCTCCACCTCTGCTGCTGTTGGCAGCATCCTCAGCTCTCAGGGAGTGCCCATCACCTCTGGGTGCTGTGACCTCTCTGGCATTTCCAGCCGCTACTGTGGCAGAAGGTGCCCCCCCTGCTAAAGCCACTGGTGACAACCAAGACAAGGACCCCAGGAATGCAGGCCTAGATTCTGGACTGAGGACAGAGCTCCTGGCCATTGATTTTGGAGAAGCTGAGCACGCAGTGCTGCCCTTCCGGAGGAGGTGCAGCTGGGCCTCTCTGAAAACATGGAGTAACTTCCTTGCCTTCCACTCTCTCCCACCTCTTTCCTGTCTTCTGTTCTTCTGTTCTTCTGGTGACCCCTCTCCCTCCATGGGGGACACCGATGGATGCCCTGTGGGATCTCCACTGTGGGTGATGGGCACAGACTTTCGGCAGCTGCCAGTGATCTCCCACCACCACCAGCCTCCTCTCTAAGGGAACTCATTTCTCTCTTCAGAGACATTAACGTTTTCTGCATCACAGCCTCTGCCTCCACATATTCCTCTTATTGGTGGACATTGTCTTGAGTTGCCAAGGAAGAAAGGTATTGCCTTGGCTGTCGGGGGGTAAGGTGAGGGAACAAGCAAACACAGGGCAGTGGGTCCCTTCCCATCCCTGTCTCTTGCAGCTGAGGAAGACATCCTCAGCTCCTCCACAGCCAGTGGCCATCAGGCCCTGCATTCTGGCGTCCCTGCTCAGATACGGCCCCTTGGTCTCAGTGCAAGGGAAGCAAGGAGAGGCCACCACTCCACCCGCCACTCCCAAAATAGTTCCCTGCACAGCCCAGCAATAACACCGATGGGCAGGGCTAAGGCACCTCCCACTTTGATGTGGAACTCTGCCTGCTCAGGCCACACAGCAGGGCCCTCGTGCCTCCCTCACACCCCCCCAGCTCCCACCACACAGGGCACCCCAAGGACAGCAGCCAGTGCCCAAGCCCCCACGGCTGCTCGCTGGTGCCTGGCCTTCCCCCAGGCATGAAGCAGCTTTCCCCAAGGCCAGCTCTTCTCCCGGCAGGGCCTGTTGACCACCTCTGCCTGGTGGTCTGCTCCCCCACTGAGATCTTGGATAGAGCTGTACAGCGTGGTACCACTGCAGAAGAAATGAGGCAGGGCTGGGGGAAGTCCATGAGGGAGGGAATGAGGAGGGCTCCAAGGATGGACAGAGTGCACTGGGGAGAGCACGTCCTCCACATCCCAGCACACAGCCACGCACCAGCTGGAGGGTGCACAGGGTGGTTCTGACTATGCTCCAAAATTGTTAGAATCATGCAATTCCAGGAAGGACTCTTGCCAGATGGCATGTTGTTGATGTTTTTCATCTTACTTTGAACTCTGACCTCTGAGGGACACATCCTGGAACAGCTGTTCTAGGAGACAGGCCTGCAGCAATACCTGAAGAAGCAATGTGCAGGAGAGAAAGCCATCAAGCTAAGAGCAGCAGCAAGGAACCATTGCCCAAGCAGCCCCCGCCTCCTGCATTGCCCATTTCCTCTCCAAAGCCATGTGCAGAACAACCACAGAAGCCATAGTGAAAAGGAGGGAAGCTGAGATCCCCCATTCCAAGTCCCTGCTCAGAGCAGGTCTCGTTACATCAGGCTGGCCAGCGCTGTGCCTGTCAAGGCTTGAAAATTTCCAAGGCCGGAGCCTGCACAACAGCTGTGGACAGTGCATTCCAGTACTTGAGAATATTCAGGGTCAAAAAAAGGTTAGAAATCAATGGAGTTGCTACTAGCTAAGTAGAATTTCCCAGCTTCCAAATTGCATCTGGAGCCCTGCGACTGCCCTGGAGGCTGCCACTGGACTCACTCCCACATGTCAGTACCTTTCCTCCGTACCAAGGAGCCCCAAACTGAACACAGGACCCCAGGCACGGTCTCATGAGTGAATCAAGAGAGGAGAAGGATCACTTCCCTGCGTCTGCTGGCTGCACTTTTGCTAAGAGGTCGCAGAGTGCAGTTGGTCTGCCTTGCCCCAAGGGCACACTGCTGACTCACCTTCAGCCACTGGCCACCAGGCATCCCCTGCCTTCCCAGCTGTCTCACCTATAACCTCTGCCTCCAACAGACCAGGCTGCTCAAAGCCCCATCCAACCTGACCTTGAGCACTTCCAATGATGGGGCATCCACAACTTCTCTGGGCAATCCGTTCCAGTGTCTTACCACCCTTATTGTAAAAAATTTCTTCCTTCTGTCCAACCTAAATCTACCCTCTTCCAGTTTAAAACTGTGTCATGGTTTAACCCTAGCCAGCAACTGAGCACCACACAGCCGCTAGCTCCCTCCCCCAGTGGGATGGGGGAGAAAATCTGAAGAGTAAAAATGAGAAAACTCGTAGGTTGAGATAAGAACACTTTAATAATCAAAATAAAAAAAAGTAAAAATATAATAGGAGAAGTAACAATAATAATGATAACAACAACCACAACAACAACAACAGCATCCAGAGTAACTGAATCACAATGCAATTGCTCACCACCCATCGACTGATGCCCAGCACATCCCTGAGCAGCCGTCACTCCCCCCCACTCAACTCCCCCAGCTTATGTACTGAGCATGACCTCCTATGCTATGGAATAGCCCTTTGGCCAGTCTGGGTCAGCTGTCCTGCCTGTGCTCCCTCCCAGCTTCTTGTGCACCTGGCAGAGCATGGGAAGCTCCAAAGGCCTTGACCAGTGTAAGCGCTACTTAGCAACAACTAACACATCTGTGTGTTATCAACATTATTCTCTTCCTAAATCCAAAACACAGCACTATACAGTGACTAGGAAGAAAATTAACTCTATCCCAGCCAAAAGCAGGACAAACCATTACCCACTGTCCTGTCCGTACTGGCACCAAGAGTATTGGATATCTTCATTTATATCTTAGACAGTTTGCAGGTGACACCAAGCTGAGAGGTGCAGTTGGTACTCTTGAGGAAATGGATGCCATCCAGAGGGACTTGGACAGCCTTGAGGACTGGGCCCACATGAACCTCGTGAAGTTCAACAAGATCAAGTGCAAGGTCCTGCACTTGGGTTGGGGCAATCTCCAATATCAGCACAGACTGGGGGATGAATTGATTGAGAGCAGCCCTGCAGAGAAGGGCTTGGGGGTACCAGTGGTTGACAAATGGGATGTGAGTCAGTAATGCGTGCTTGCGGCCCAGAAAACCTGAGCTACATCCTGAGCTACATCAAAAGACGCTTGGCTAGCAAGTCAAGGGAGCTGATTCTGCCCCTCTCCTCTGCTCTCATGACACCCCACCGGGAGTACTGCATCCAGTTCAGGGCTTCCCAATAAAGACAGGCATGGACCTCTTAAAGTGGGTCCTCCAGGGGTTGACCACAAAAAAGAGCCGAAGGCTGGAACACCTCTCCTGTGAAGAAAGGCTGAGAGAGTTGGGATAGTTCAGCCAGAGAGGCTGAAGAGAAGGCTCCAGGGAGACCTCATTGTGGTCTTTCAGTATGGAAAGGCAGCTTCTAAGAAAGACGGAGAAAGACTTTTTACCAGGGCCTGTAGTGAGAGGACAAGGAGTAATGGTCCATCAGAGCAGCAACTGCTGAGCTCACCAGCCAACGATGGAAAATCCTGACACATGCCCATGCTTTTTCCACACACGGTACACATCTATGATGGCTGCCTGGTGGCTAACAACAGCAGCAGCTGCTTTAGCCTAAGCAATGCTGCAGCTGCTTTCTGAGAAGCTTTCTACCAAGCCCATCTGGCTGGCACCTTGCTTCCTGATGCTGCGCTTGCAGAAGAGCACAGCCAGGAGCTGGACTCCTTCCAAGGGAGGCAGGTCACAGGTAGGGGGAGCCGAACGGGAGCTTTCCAGGCCAGGTGAGGACCCTTGGAAAGTGCCAGTCCTTCTGGGAGGCTCTCAGGGCACCAGGCTTGTCCTCCTGGTGCCTGTGCAGTGCTGGGCACACCCTCCTGCCAGGACTCCTGTGGCTCTGGAGGCTGCTCCAGTGCTAAAAGCAGATGAGGAGACAGACTTCTCAGCAGTGCTGCTCCATGAGCTCTAATGAGCCAGGTTAACTGACGGATGCCAGGGCTTGGCTCAGGCAGTTTGAAGTCTTCTCCTGATGCCACCTGCTACTTAATATTGGTTTGGCTTTTGAAGAGAGGGTATTTATCTTAAGTCGATTGAACTACTTCTGTCCAACCCCCAAAAGCCCCAACGCCCTCTGCTGTCATGAAATCCACCATGGATGGGTGGTGCCTGATTTACCTTCTTAGCACTGGGCTTTCAAGGACTTGTGGAAAGTTGTCAGGGGCACAGAGGCAGAGAGGTGGCCGGTGGTTTTCAGCGTGTGGGGAGGGGCTGTGCTTCCTCATGTGCATATGCATCTGGCTGTGCCTGTGGGTGTATTTGTGCCTGGGTGCTTGCATTTGTATGTTCATTTGCAAATGCACAAGTGAGAGTGAGCGTCTGCCGGGGTGTGTGTGAACAAGTGCATTTCTGTGTGTGTCTGTGCATGTGGTTGTGTACACGCACAGTTTTGCAGGTGAGCAAGTAAGTCTGTGTGTGTGGTGTCAGTGCGCACGTGTGTGTATGGGCATCTGTCTGTGCAGACGTGCCTGTGTATGTCTGTGTGCTTGTACAGGACCATGTGCGTATGTATCTACATGCAAGCGTGAGTGTGCAAGTGTGTAGAAGCACATGCAACTGCTGGAAGGGATCAGCCTGGAAGCACAGCCCATGTCTGCCTTCCTCTCCTTCTGCTCTCTCCTCTCCCTCCCACCTCCTTGTTGCCTTCTGATCTCCTTTGGCCTACCCACGCCATTCTAGGGGGGATCTGCTGCACCCTTCCCTCCTCAGTGCAAGCCAAGGGACGCCCTGCAGCAACTCTGCTACAGCCAAAGGGCACCACATCTCGACTCTCCCTGGTGCTCTCTTCACGGTGGCACTCCACTCGGAGTGACTTTGTTTTCGTCCTTTGTGTCATGGAAGTTCTGCTGCAGCCCAGCCTCTTTCGTTGTGGTGTCCCTCCCTCTGTGGACACTCTCCCAAGCGCTCAGTGAGCAAGGTGTTAGTCTAGGGTGATCAGAGTGGAGGCAGAAGGGGATTCTTCACCTTTCCCAGAATGCGGGGAGTGTGGGACACAGTGCTGTGGGCCCTTGGAAGGCACTGTTCCTGGGAAGTGAGGAAGGCTCCTCCAGAGCCAGTGGCCTGCCTTGCTTTGTCTCTCCCTGGAAATGCCCTCTTGAGCATGTCCTGTGGCTGGGGAGCCTGGCCAGTGGTGTCCTTGAGTGAGCAGCCTGGGGACTGCAGCAGGCCAGTGGGAGGCTCGCAGCCTCCTCTTGGGGATGGATGTTCCTCCTAGTCTGCACGGAGCTCTGCTGGGAGGCAGCCTGGCAGAAGATGACCTTGAAGGCTAGCACAATTCCCTGTGCAGAGGGGCAGGGAAGCAGCAGAGAGGCACAGCTGGAAGAGAGGCTGGGGCTGCTGCCTGAGCGTCCCAAGGGTGGCCAGAAGCTTTCCAAATTACTGCTTTTACCCAGAGAGGGCTTGGAGCATCTTCCCACTGTGGAAGGGGACCTATCGAACTGCTGCAGGAATGCATTGGGCTTGCTGGAACGCCTTCGCCCAAGGCCTTTTGCAAGGGTTGGTTTGGCAGCAGAGACTTGACCCGCTCTCTGACCCCACACAGCTTCCAACTCCTCACAAGCAAAGCCCAAGAGGAGAGGGAGGAAAAGCTACTGAGAGGGGAGGCAACTAGTTCAACACAGACATGTGAACTGCAACGCTGATACACTGATACCAAATCTCCTTTTCCTCCCAGCTGCTATTTGGGGAGGGGTGTTGGCTTTTGAAGAGCATGCATTTACCTGCAGAGAAACCTGGGAGCAACTTCATTAGTTCAAGCTCATTTCTGTGTGCAGACCTCAGCGTTTGCAGCCTGCAGGAAGCTGGGCTGGTAGCAGACACACAATCCTCTGCTGCGGCATTGCTTCTTGCATAGGAGGTGGGGGGCTCATTCCAGACTCCCAGGTCTCCCTGAAGGAGATCACAAAGACCACCAGGGAGTGTTGCAGAAGTCACTTTTTCGCTCCAATAAGAATCCAAAGACCTGTTGAAGCCTTAGACTGCAAGCTGTGAACTTTCACCCAGATACGCTGACCATATGCTGAACTCCTGCCTAGCTACATGAAGGAAGGCCCTGAAACTGGTGCAAACCAGGAAGATAAGGTAGCCAAAACCATCGGCAGAAGCTGCAGCTCTTCAAGACAAGAAAAGGAATGTCCTGCCTGGAGACAGAGAAAGGATCCAATAAGGAACAAGAAGACCCCAGACCCAAATATTACTATTGGACCCAACCATCCCATGAGGGGAGGGGAACTTAGACTGTAAGGGTCTAATTGCCCAGGGATCTCTTTGTTCGGGGTCCCTCCCTGGAGGCACCCAGCTCGAGCTGCTCTTCACCGCTGTACCACTTCATAAATTCACCTGGCGTACGCCATGTGGGAGACTCTGCTTCAGGGAAACCTAGGGTCGAGCCTGAGGGGAGAGTGTGTGTGTGAGTGAGGAGTCGAAAAGGGGCACCCGTCAGCTCAGTGGAGCTGCCCGCTGCAAAGGGACTCCGGTCCTAGCAGTTAAAGTCTCGGGTGGGGTGTGTGCGGCTCCCTGAACGGCTCCCTGAACCGCTCGGGCGGTTGCTGCTCCCCTGACAGGAGGTTGTCATGCCTTCTTTGTTCCTGCCAGTGGGGTAGAGGAGACACCTGCTGCTATGAGGCTGAGGCTGGGGCTGTCTCCCCAGAGAGCACAGGGGAATGAGGGCCCATGGGTGCCCCATGCTGGGAGCTGCCTGGCTCGAGCTTTTCTTTCTCTGAGTTTGTTTTGGTTTATTGTCATACCAAGAGAGAGGAGAAGGCAAAGGTACAGCATCTCTTTACATCAGCTGCCATGGCTGAAGTTCAAGAGGGAAATAACATAATGGAACCAGTTTTAAAGTGTCTCCAGCTCGAGCCAAGAGAAATCCTGTTGCTGTCAGGGAGGAGGGATGTACCTGCCGTTCTTAATAGCAGGCAAGATGAACAAATCACTGCTACGTAAATGCAATGGCTCACGTGTGTGCTGCTTGCGCTTGACCAGACAGCAGAGCTTCCCAAGCATTGGCAATGAGAAGACTGTGCCTTCATTTAGTGCGGTATGGGAATATTTAAGACCATGTCTGCATAAACTGATGTCTGGCATGGGAAGAAAACATTACATCACAGGATCTTGCCCTGCAGATGCCTGGGTGCACAGGGCAAGCAGCGCTGCCAGGGGAGAGCTGAGGGCCCCTGCACCCAGGATCAGCCTTGCACAGACACATCCACTCCCTCCCCTGCCTTGTTGCACGGCCAAGGAAGCTCCCTGCACCAGGGGGTCTTGCCCAGCACAGAGGTACAAGGCACTGTCAGAGACCTCGACTTCCTCCAGCTGCAGGAGGCCGTATTTCCCTGTGGTGTTCAACCACATGGTGAGACGGCCGCTCTGCTTGGAGCCAGCTTCTGCCTGATACGAGACCAGCTTTCGTCTGCTGATACCAGAAAAAACCCCCAAAGCTGGAGGTCTGGTATGTGCAGGTTGTTCGGAAGATGTCTCTCTGCTTTGTGCCCTTGCTCTTTTTGACCTTCACGACGTTCCAGGCAGCCCATTTCTTCATGGTCACTACTCTTTGAGCCTGGTAATTCAGCCAATTGTCCACCCCCCTTATCATCCTCTTTATCTCTCTTTACGGTCACTGCAAGGACATTAGCCCTTCCAAAGGGCACTTGCTTTTCCCCTTCCCATTTTCATTTCAGAACAGATGAATCATGTTCTCCAAGCTCTTCTTTCTGCACACTGACAGCGAAGGGAGCCCGTGTGACCACTTCCGAAGGAGGAGGCATCAACGTGGCCAATACACTTTTATGAGCAATGTGGGATTGATGACACCTGAGTGTAGAGCTCTCCAAGTGAGATGACTGAGTCCAGACTGCACGTCTACTCCTCCCTTCTGGCAGCAGTGGTGCTTCTGGAGGTGATTCACCAACCTCCTGCATCCACCTGTGCTGGGCACTTGGCTCGTAGACCTGCAGGCAGGCCCAGGCACCAGTGCCCAAGGACAGGCTGATGCCCACCCTTGTCACCTGTCTTCTCTTTCTCAGTGGCATGTGGGAAAATCCCTGCGCCAGCCCACTGAGGCTGGAGAAAGAGTCTGGGCCCAGATCTGTCCTCAAGGAGCCATCACTGCTTGTCATTCCTTGCTTTTGGGGGAGAATTGTGTCTGTGGAGTGTTGAAGCCCTCTGCAGCTCTGGAGAGCAACCCAAAGCAGGAACTGAACAGTCCAAGGGACCTGAGACACAGCGGAGTGCAGGACACTGAGGGCTGCCGTCAATTCCCCATCAACGCTGCCTAGAGCCCTCTGAGATAACTAGGGGCATGCAAAGCCTCCAAGAGGGCTGGCAGAGCAGAGCCACATCACTGGAGAGAGGCAGGCCATCCTGGAGGAGCAGTGGGGCAACAACCAAGTACCCTAGGCTTTCTCAGGGGAAGTGAATGATGCTTCATGAGCAATGGAGTCTAATTCATAGAGTGGGATCCAGCTGGAAAGCCAGCACCCTCCAGCTGAACTCACATGCAGTGCTGGGGTGGGATTGCCAGAGAAGGGATCCCCGGAACCAGGAAACAAGATCACAGAGCTGTGGTTACCATCTGTTGGACAGACAAACTGGCATGGACTCGGGGCCGTAGGGGTTCCTTGCAGCTGAGCACTGGTGATTTCCCTGAGAAGGAGATAGGAAGAAGAGTGGGACCACTCTCTGGCAGTGAATGAGTGCAGGAAGGGTTTGAAAAGAGAATCTTGTCCAGCGTCTGGCTGATGGCTCTTTTTCACTTGCTGACACCCAGATGCAGGGCAAGGAAGGGCTCCTCCCTTCTTGGGCTGCTTCGGCCACCTGGCAAAACCATAAGAGCAGTTGTGCCTCCTGCCACAAGCTTTGTTCTCCAGCTGTGGCCATCAGTGGAGGCAGAGGGAAAGGGAACAAGCAAACAAGCTGATAGGTCACTTGCCCTGAGTACTCACTCCAGTGTCCCAGCTCTTTTAAGCAGAGGGCATTTACAAGCCTGGCTTGGCTTGTTTAGGGTGCAGACACCAAGTCAGCTTTCTTGGACTCTTTTCATCATCAAAAACCCTGGATATAGATGCAGCCATGAAAGTCACGGTGGCACGTGCTTCAGAGCAGCAGAGGCTGAGGAGGTAGAGGCCCAGCTTCACCACAGCCCCCAGGTGCCACCGCTGGGCAGGCTGAGCTCAGAGCTACAGGCAAGCAGTGGCAGGGAGGGAACCGCTCCGCACAGCACCCCCACCCTTCTGTGCAGTGCTGCAAGCTGTGGGCACCAGTGTGGGCTCAGTGCACAGAAATAGGCAGCGCTGTCCTGGAGCTCGGCATCCCGCACTTGCAGATGAACCTGGGAGGTCTCCACAGACAGCACGGAGGAGAACCTCCCTGACTCCATGTGAGCTCTGTAGTTGCTCACCCACAGCAGCATCTGAGGGGAGTGGGTCTGGCGCTGCTGGTACCAGAGGATGTAGGGATTGCTATAGCTGGTGGTGAAATTGCAGTGCAGAGTTGCCTTGTGTCCCACCTGGATGGTCATTGCTGGTGGGAACTGGAGCACAGAGTCCTTTTGGCCATGACCTGTAAAGCCAGAAAGAGCTTTCAGCTTTGCTTGCCTGTCTACCTGTCCGTCTACCACTTCATCAGCTTTTCCTAGCCTCTGCCAGGCTGAGCTCTTTGTCCCTGCACATTTCTTGCTGCAGCTTCTTGCCACTCCTCACCCCCCCCATCATCCTGCTTTGCAGCCATTCCCACTGCTCTTTCAGTCCACTGATTCTCTCCCTATCTGCCTCTGAGCTGTGTTAACTGCTCGTCTCTCCTTCAGCAGCAGCAGATGGGAGCTGTTCCTCTCCCTCCTCTCACCGTATCTTCTTGCTCTAACAGTTCCTCCATATGGCACACCGCATCCTCTGCCCTTGCCCTGCCCTTGTACGGCATTTCAGCTCTTCTTGCACCCAGTTAGCCTTCTCTGTTTGTCCCCCAAGGTTTACGACCATCCCTACAGAGATTGGCAGCATTGTATCCAATATATCTAAGAGAGACGCTCCTCCTATATGCTGCATCGCTCCATTCCCTGGCATCTTTCCCTCTTTCAGGCTTCACCTCTATTAGCAGGACATGCAGGAATGCTCAGGACCTGCAAATTGAAGG
>NW_028262364.1:837500-872500 GCF_047370975.1 Nipponia nippon
TTCCCGCCCCTCATCTCCTTCCACCAAAGGTAGGTCTCCCTTGCTCCAGACTTTCCCTCTGCTCTGCACTGGGGATTCCTGAAGGCCAGTCTTGCTAGTAAGGACTGAGGCAAAGGCGGCCTTCAGCACCTCAACTTGTTCTGTATCCTGTGTCACCAAGGCCCCCATCTCATTCAGCAGTGCTCCTCCATTTTCCCTATGCTTCCTTTTGTCACCTGTGTCCTTAGAGAAGCCCTTCCTATTGCCTTTGACATCCCTCACGAGACTTACTTCCAGCTGGGCTTTATCTTTCCTGACCTCATTGGACATTGGCTCTGTATTCCTCCCAGGTTGCTTGTCCTTGCTTCCACCTTCTGTATGCTTCCTTTTTGTGTTTGAGTTTGACCAGGAGCTCCTTCTTCATTCACGCAGGCCTCCCGGCATGCTTTCCGGACTTCCTCCTCGTTGGGACGGGCTGCTCTTGAGCTTGGAGGAGGAGATCCTTGAATATGAATCAGCTGTCTTGGGCCCCTCTTCCCTCTAGGGCCTTATCCCAGGGGACTCTTCCAACTAGATCTTTGAAGAAGCCAAAGCGTGCCTTCCTGAAGGCCAGGGTTGTGAGCTTGCTATTCACCCTCCTCACTGCCCTCAGGATCCTCAACTCCACCATCTCATGGTCATTGCAGCCAAGGCTGCTTTTGCTCTTCACATCCCCAATGAGCCCTTCCTTCTTGGTGTGCATGAGGTCCAGCAGAGCACCTGTCCTCACTGCCTCCATGTTCCTTGTATTCAGTACCTATTTGGTCCAAGGTCTCAGTCCCTGCCTGACACAGCACCAGGCCAATGAGTACATTTGGCATTGGCTTGGACACGAGGTGGGTGTGCGTCCCACCCCAGACACCACCAACACTGCGCTGGAAACAGATCCACTCAGGAACGGCCAGCACATGGTCGGCAGGAGTCCTCAGCATTTCTCCTTGCCCATAAAGCAAACGCCATCTTTTTGAACTCTCTAACACTGGGGAGAGCAGCTGTGTCCTGGCCTGGACAGGCCAAGAGGAGGGACCGCCAGCCAAACTGAGGCATTCCCAATGTAGTTACACTGGATTAAAGTAAGGATCCAAACTGGAGTGAAACCATCCTTGTTGTGGCCTGAAATCAGCAGTAAAACAGTGTGAGCCTTGCAGAGGCAGCAAAAGGAGGGCTGAAGGCACAGAAGGTTGCATTTCAGTGCCTGCGCTGTGGGCAGTTCTCTGCCGGGTTTGTTCTGCTGCTGTTCAGCTGCACTCAGGCTCCTTCTGGCCCTGGCTGCTTTGTGGAGCTCATGGACAGAGCAGTGGAGAGTGACCCTGCCGTGAGCAGCGCATTCCCTTGCGATGAGGGACACACAATCACACACACGCTCATGTGCACCATCCTGGAATCACGCAAATCTCTGCACCCAGAAACACTTGCAGAAATCCAGCATGCAGACAAGTGCAGGCAAGCGAACACAAGCATGAACAGGACCGACTCTGCACTCAACTGGGGACACCCTGGGGATAGCCCGGCAGGGATCCTGGGGAGCATTCAGGGGAAGGACGAGCCCCTAAATGTGCTAATGGTGGTGTTTGGGTAGCCAGGGAGACTGCCCAGAGGGGAGTTGTATTGGGAGCTTTGAAGAAAACCTTGTGTTCAAGGAGTCAGTGATCCTGGGCAAGCCATATCTGCTGTCTGGGGCCTCGCGCTAAAGGCTTGAGAGGCCTCTACCTTAGCACGAGTAGCTGCTGCAAGGGAACCTGCTGGAGTGCCCTGTGCCAGCCTGCGCTGCACGTGGGTGGACCTTACGGCAGAAATAACCTTCCAGTGTTTCAGGTGATGTATTATTTCTTTTTTTTTTTCTTTTTTTTTGGCAACACAACAGAAAAGGCAGCATGGCATGGGAGGGAAGCAGAAGCTCTCCCTGGACAGGATCTGCGCAGTGCATCTTGGGAAAATCTGCCTGGGTCCATGTGATGCTGCACAAATGCAGGGTTCCCAACATCTGAAGGGATGTAAGGTTTACTTGCTATCTCTATTCCTCTTTTGATTCTACCTTACTAAACCAGCCATTTCATTATGTGGTTTGCTGTCAGGTCTATCTTTCTGAGATCTGAAAAGGACCCTGCACCACATCTTCCCTCAGGCCCCCTCCATGGTGCAGAAGAGGAGCGCGCAAAACCAGCCAGCAGAATTTTTCTGGGAGCAGTATTAGGCGGGATACGGGCAAAGCCAGGAGCTGGGCCACTTCTCGGCAAGGGGACACCAAGAACCCCAAAGGAGTGACCCAGGCTGACATCATTTGCCTTTACTGGACTCCTCCAGCAGGTGAGCTGAGTCCTCTGCCCACGCTCATGTGTTTAGCTCCGGAAATGCTTGGGCCTCTCATCCTGTCACGCAAAAGGTGCCTTCCCTGGGGAATGTGCCTGGCATAAAGCAGGAAACGAAAAGACAGCAATTCAGGAAGCCAAAACACAGCCCATGGCATTAGCTGGGATGCTTTGCATTCAAGATGAGCTTGTCAGAAAATAATGACCGCTGCAAGGGCTGCCTCTGGCAGCCTGGGGCAGTAAAGGTCCATGATAAAAGGCAGCCCAGCTCCTCGCTCTCTCATCCACTTCTCTTGCCTCCTTCTCCTTGGGAGTCAGGTGAGTCTGAAGACCCTTCTCCTTCTCTGCTTTCCCTAAAAGGAGGTCTCACCTTAATGGACCTCTCAGCTGACACCAGCTTTGTTCTATGCCAGATGGTGGGGCTCTGTCATGAGAGAGGGAAGTGGGGAGAAGGTTGGACATGGAGGGAAGCTGGGACTGCACTGAGGTGGCTTCTGGAGGAAGGGGCTAGGCAGCCCCCGAGAGGCTGTGGTGGCACGTGGTGGCTGTTTTTGGGCCCTGGCAGGATGAGGCCAAGAAGCCCTCATCCATCTCTGCACAGCCTTCACCTCCCAGCCCTGCGTATTCTTTGGCTTCCTCATGGTGTGGTGACAAGGTGCTCCTCACACATGCCCATGTTTTGCTTCCTTCCTGCCCTCTCCCCCAGGTGCACCTCGGACCCCAAGACATGTCCTGCTGCGACCAGTGCCTGCCATGCCGGCCCTGTGGCCCGACCCCACTGGCCAACAGCTGCAATGAGCCCTGTGTCAGGCAGTGCCAGAACTCCACCGTCATCATCCAGCCCTCCCCCGTGGTGGTGACCTTGCCCGGACCCATCCTCAGCTCCTTCCCACAGAACACTGTTGTGGGATCCTCCACCTCCGCTGCCGCTGGCAGCATCCTCAGCTCTCAAGGAGTGCCCATCACCTCTGGCTGCTGTGACCTCTCCTGCATTACCAGTCGCTACTGTGGCAGCAGATGCCCCCCCTGCTAAAAGTGCTTACAACGGCCTCGGATAAGGACCTCCAGGAACTCAGAGCATGATGCTGGACAGACGATCAAAGTTTGTGCCGTTGTTTGAAGAGCAGCTGACCATCTCTGGCTTGCCCTGCAAGGGCAGACTGGAAGGGACCAGCCTGGGCTCTCGGAAAACATGGCCAATGTCTACCTTTCCTCTCTTCCACTCACCCTTTTGTCTCTTCTCTTTGTTGTCCTGTGCTCCCCTCAAAGCCTGCTGCGAGGACCCCAGAAACCAGCCTTGAATGACCTGCTTGCCTGTCTGCCTTTGCCGGGCACGTCGACAGATGCCCTGTGGGAACTCTGCCACAGGAAAAGGGCAACAGATTCTTGGCTTCTCCTGCTCCTCCCCGCACTGGTGGCCTCCACTTGCACTGACCTCATTTCCCTCTTTACACTCATTAAAGAATTGCTGCAACCCCGTCTTTGTCCCGTGGATTGTCTTTCCACCTGCATACTGACTGCCGAGGGAGAAAGCCATTGCTTTGGGGGGAAATTAGGAGGGGACACAAGGGGACCCTTCCTCACTCCTAGAGGCATTGGAGGGTGGGACACACTGCAGCGAGTCCTCTGAAAGAGGCACTGCCTCTTGTAGCTGAGGAAGACATCCCTACTTACTCCACGGCCAACGGCCATCAGTCCTTGCCTTGCTGCGCCTCTGCTCAGAAATACCCTCTCGGCCCTGCAGCACGTCATGTGAACAGCAATCCTGACAACTGCCGTCCTCCAGAGAGGAACCATGGGCACGTGGGAGTCCCCAGGGAGGTCAGCAGTCCCACAAGCTCTTGGGGAAGAGTGCTCCTCTTGCTCTTGGGTGGAGCTGTGCTGGGCACGGAGGCTCAGAAGACTATGTTGCCAAAGGCTGGCAGGAGTTAGGAATGGGTAAATAGCTTTAGGGATGGCCCACAGTCCTTACTGCACCTGCCCATTCTCTCCATCAGCCGCTTTAGGGGCCATGGGGTGTAGACCTTGGTACAGGCAGCAGGGCCAGCTTCCCCGTGCAGCCCTCTCACCCTTCAGCACAGCATCTGGCATGGCCCACCTCTTGCCTGCATGTGTGGAGCTGAGGGGCTCACAAGTCAGGAGTGGAATCAGCTACAGCAGGCCACACACTGGACTCCCCTGTCCCTGTGAACCCAGCACCCCCTTCGGTGAAAGCAGGCCCCAATGCATACTGTGTGTGTGTGAATCGATTCAAATCTTGTAGTAAATCCTATTGAATCACTTTGGAAATGCAAAATTAACCAATGATTAATTGGTGCTAAAGTCCTGTGATTCTCTCTGTAACTGTGAATAACCCTTAAACTGCTGCTAGGCAGATGTGATCGTTAGACATTAACGGCAGATCAAGTCTAAGGCGAAGTCTGGGTCCAGCCCCACCGAGGCTGCTCTCTGAGGGGGTCCATTTTGAACCTTGGGACTCAACGGAGGGGCCTCCTTTACCCCCTTGTCTTTTCAGTCTCTGTATAAATCATTCCAATTCTCTTCTACCTCCATTGGTTTTCCTTACATACATTCCATTCATTGAATAAGTAATAGAGTGAACCTTGCCATTGAACTTTGTTGAATGACACTTTTAGAAATTTCTATTAAAATCGCTTTTTGCAAATATCCGGGACAGTAATTCTTTAAGCGACCTAACCACTCATCCGTGACAGCAGGTCAGAACTACACAGAGATTTTTGACTCCTGGGGTTATCTTCCCAATGGTGCTCTCTTTCCTGAAAGCACCATAGCCTGTTTAAAACACAATGCTACGGATATTGCTTTCCAGAGGAAACAACTGCAGCATCTCCCCCCCTCCATGGCCTATGGACCCCACATCACCGTAACAAGGGATTACCTTCTGAACAGATTTCAAAACTCTATTCTAACAATCGAGGACAGAATGCTCAGATGCTATTGCGTATGGTCAAATATGAAGATGGAGGTTTCCCCATGACCACAGCTACGCAAAATATGTTTCCAAAGACCCAGACCAGCACCGCTTTTAGCGCTTTTCAGAAATGTGTTCTGTAAGGAAAACTTACAACCCAAGGGCAAGGCTGAGTGTGTGCTCTTGAAGCTCAGCCCAGCCCAGCCTGCCCCAACATGTTGTTGACATGGACCCTACAGACAGTAAAGTCTCAAGATTTGAGGAATCTAACCACCCCATGGTGGGGGGTGGACTAGATGACCTTTTAAAGGTCCCTTCCAAGCTGAACCGTCATATGATTCTATAATTCGATGAATATTTTTGTTTCAACAGTAAACATTTCAGGGTGCGCCAGTGGGTTTTGGGGATCTTCCTCTTATTAGGTGGTGTGTGGGATGCTTCTCAGCCCTCCTCAGTCCCTTGTAGCTGTTGCCAGAAAACTGGTTGTTGTCCCGGGACAGAAGATGGCACATTCATCACAGGTTGCCAGAAAAACATTCCAGTCTCTAGGTGTTCTCAGGCTAGATGGGCTGCAAGACTGAAGGATACATTGGACTAAATCAAGCAGGCTGGACCCCTTCATGCCACCTCCTCTGTACACAAAGCGTCTCTGGTTTTCCCAAGAAGAAATATGCTTGTGCTGCCCTAGTTGACCTTGGAGCACTTGCACATTCTTCCAGTACCATGGGTGCACACTATCAGGCAGTTCCTGAACAACATGGCTGGAGTCCTCAGGAGTCTCCAGGGACGTCTCCACCTCTGTCTTGTTTTCCATTGGAAAAGCAGGAGTTATTTTCCTCTATTCCTGACCACTCTGCTTCTTGTGCACCAAGTGCTTCCAAAGAGCAGCTCTATAGGTGTTAGCTTTCATGTAGGCCATCAAACGTGGTTTCTGGAGAATGTCCCTCCATTCATCATCCCAAGAGTAGACTGTACCAGCCCTCATGCCTTCCCTGGGTAATGGCAACACCTGTAGCTGCTCCAGCTGCTTTGCAGGCACCAGATAATTTTTTTCCACAGATCCCATCCCTGCTTTACCAGAAGCCCCATGCTGAGCAGAGGATCAGGCTGCCATCCAGAGGGACCTCAAGAGGTGGAGAAATGCGCTGACAGGAACCTCCTGCCCTTCAACAAGCAGAAGGGCCAAGTCCTGCACCTGAGGAGGAACAAGCCCATGCATCAGGATGTGCTGGGGACTGCCCCGCTCTTTAAAGCCGCTTTGCAGAAAAAGACCTGGCTCGTCCAGCTGGACACCAAGCTGACAATGAGCCAGCAATGTGCCCTCGCCTCAAAGAAAGCCAGCAGTGTTGTGGGCTGCATGGGGAGGAGTGTTGCCAGAAGGGGGAGGAAGATGATTGTTCCCGTCTCCTGGGCATTGGTGAGGCCACTCCTGGACTACTGGTTCCAGTTCTAGACTCCCCAGTAGAAGGCAGCTATGGAAGTAGTGGAGAGAACCCAGTGAAGGGGCACAAAGATGATGAATGAAGGGGAGCATCTCTGCTAGGAGGAAAGGCTGCGAGAGCTGGGTCTGTTCAGCACCGAGAAGAGAGGTCTCAGGGGGGATCTTATCAACATGTATAAACACCTGAAGGGAGGATGTGGTTGGGTGACCCTGGCTGGATGCCGGACGCCCACCAAGCCGCTCTGTCACTCCCCTCCCTCAGCTGGACAGGGGAGAGAAAATATAACAAACGGCTCGTGGGTCGAGATACGGACAGGGAGAGATCACTCAGCGATTACTGTCATGGGCAAAAGAGACTCGACCTGGGGAAATTAATTTACTTTATTACCAATCAAATCAGAGTAGGATAATGAGAAATCAAACCAAATATTAAAACACCTTCCCCCCACCCCTCCCTTCTTCCCGGCCTTAACTTCACTCCCAATTTTCTCTGCCTCCTTCCCCCAAGCGGCACAGGGGGGTGGCAAAAGGTAGCTCATGTCAGTTCATAACGCTTCCTCTCTGCCACTCCTTCCTCCTCATGCTCTTCCCCTGCTTCACTGTGAGGTCCCTCCCATGGGAGACAGTCCTCCACGAACTTCTCCAACGTAAGTCCTTTCCAGGGGCTGCAGTTCTTCATTAAATGCTCCAGCGTGAGTCCTTTCCACAGGGTGCAGTCCTTCAGGAACAGACTGCTCCAGCTTGGGTCCCCCATGGGATCACAAGTCCTGCCAGCAAACCTGCTCCAGTGTGGACTCCTCTTTACGGGGTCATAGGTCCAACCAGGAGCCTGCTCCAGCACGGGCTCTCCAGGGGGTCACAGCCTCCTTCAGGCCCATCCACCTGCTCCAGCGTGGGGTCCTCCACAGGCTGTAGGTGGATATCTGCTCCACCGTTGTCCTCCATGGGCTGCAGGGGAACAGCCTGCCTCACCATGGACTTCACCACGGGCTGCAGGGGAATCTCTGCCCCAGCTCCTGGGGGACGTCCTCCCCCTCCTTCTTCACTGACCTTGGTGTCTGCAGAGTTGCTTCTCTCACATATTCTCACTCCTCTCCTCCAGCTGCTGTTGCACAGCAGGTTTTTTCCCCTGTCTGAAAGATGTTATCCCAGAGGCACTAGCAACATTGCTGATTGGCTCAGCCTTGGCCAGCGGCGGGTCCATCTTGGAGCCAGCTGGCATTGGCCCTCTCAGACATGGGGCAAGCTTTGAGCAGATTCTCCCAGAAGACACCTCTGTGGCTTCCCTGCTACCAAAACCTTGCCAGACAAACCCAGGCCACAGGCAATGGGCAGCGGCTGAAGCCCAGGAGCCTGTGTCTGAAACTTCAGGAAACACTTTTTTTACTGGTTAGGGTGACCGAGCACTGGCATGCATTCCTCAGAGAGGTTGTGGCTTCTCCCTCCTTGGAGATATTCAGAAGGCGTATGGAGAGCTTTAGGAGGAAGGGAATTGGAAGAAAGCAGTGCAGCCCACCTGGCTGGGAAGGTGGTTACAAGTGAAGAGTGGAGCAAGTTGGGAGGGAGGGAGGGAAAGAGAAAGACAGGGCACATCCTCAGCCAGGGAAGCCCTTGGGTGACCAGCCAAGGATTGTAGGGCTGGGAGCAGCTGGGCCCCTTCCTGTCAATGTGAACCCAGGCAACCCCACCAGTTTGCCCCAGGCCAACATCACTTCCTTGCATCAGACCCATCCAGGACTTGAGCTGCATCTTCTGCTGGCACTGACACATTCCTGCCCCAGAAAACCTGGGGGCTCTCAAGACCAGCACTCAGAAGAAGCCTCTGTGAGACAACGAGTATGGCATTAGCCAGGAAATGAAAAGGGAGCATCCTGGAAAACAACCACCCAGCCCATGTCATTAGCCGGGATGTTTTCCGTTCGTCATGAGCACCTTGGAAAATTGCCACTTCCGTAGAAGCTGTGTGTGGGCCTGGGGCAGGTCAAGGCTACCATAAAAGCCAGCCAGGCTCCTCGCTCTCTCATCCCCTTCTGTCGCCTCTTTGTCTTCAGCAACCAGGTGAGTCTGAAGCTCTTTTCCCATCTCCTCTTCTCTTCCTGCTGATGTGTGGTCCCCCATCCTATGCTAGGTTGTCATGAGGGGTTGAAGACAGGTGAAGGTCTGACTCCGAGAGTGATTGGCTGAGTGAGGTCTTAATTGAAGAAGCAGGCAGCAGCCTCTTTGGGCCTAGTGACACTTTGAACATGCCTGGGTGAGGCCAAGAAACCCTTCTGCGTCACTGCTTCGTTTCTACCTCCTGGCTCAGCAGGCGCCTTTGAAATGCTCATGGTAGGGAGATGGACTCCTGGCAGACTGCTCCTCTCATGTGCCTGTGCTCTGATCCCTCTCTGCCGTCTCTCCCAGGTGCACCTCCACCCTCCAGACATGTCCTGCTACAACCAGTGCCTGCCCTGCCAGCCCTGTGGCCCGACCCCGCTGGCCAACAGCTGCAATGAGCCCTGTGTCAGGCAGTGCCAGAACTCCACGGTTGTCATCGAGCCCTCTCCCGTGGTGGTGACCCTGCCTGGCCCCATTCTCAGCTCCTTCCCACAGAACACCGTTGTGGGATCCTCCACCTCCGCTGCTGTTGGCAGCATCCTCAGCTCTCAGGGAGTGCCCATCACCTCTGGGTGCTGTGACCTCTCTGGCATTTCCAGCCGCTACTGTGGCAGAAGGTGCCCCCCCTGCTAAAGCCACTGGTGACAACCAAGACAAGGACCCCAGGAATGCAGGCCTAGATTCTGGACTGAGGACAGAGCTCCTGGCCATCGATTTTGGAGAAGCTGAGCATGAAGTGCTGCCCTTCCAGAGGAGGTGCAGCTGGGCCTCTCTGAAAACATGTCCAAAGTCTAACTTCCTTGCCTTCTGTTCTTCTATTCTTCTTCTGACCCCTCTCCCTCCATGGTGCACACAGATGGATGCCCTGTGGGATCTCCACTGTGGGTGATGGGCACAGACTTTCGGCAGCTGCCAGTGATCTTCCACCACCACCAGCTTCTTCTGTAAGGGAACTCATTTCCCTCTTCGAAGGTATTAAAGTTTTCTGCATCACAGCCTCTGCGTCCACATATTCCTCTTATTGGTGGACATTGTCTTGAGTTGCCAAGGAAGAAAGGTATTGCCTTGTCTGTCGGGGGATAAGGTGAGGGAACAAGCGAACACAGGGCAGTGGTTCCTTTCCCGTCCCTGTCTCCTGGAGCTGAGGAAGACATGCTTACAAAACAGCCCCAGATCTTCTCCTCCTCATTCTCCCACCTGCCTCCAGAATGAAGGGGCATGGCCCAAGGGCAAGGGTAGCAAGGAGATGTCACCGCTCCACCCGCCACCCCCCAAACAGTTCCCTGCACAGCCCAGCAATAACACCGATAGGCAGGGCTAAGGCAACTCCCACTGTGATGTGAAACTCTGCCTTCTCAGGCCACACAGCAGGGCCCTGATACCTCTCTCATACCCTCCCAGCTCCCACCACACAGGGCACCCCAAGGACAGCAGCCAGTGCCCAAGCCCCCGCAGCACCTCTCTGGTGCCTGGCCTTCCCCCAGGCATGAAGCAGCTTTCCCCAAGGCCAGCTCTTCTCCTGGCAGGACCTGTTGCCCACCTCTGCCTGGTGGTCTGATCCCCCCAGAGATCTTGGATAGGGCTGTACAGCGTGGTGCCACTGCAGAAGAAATGAGACAGGGCTGGGGGAAGCCCACGAGGCAGGTACCTGATACCTGAGTCGCTTCAGGTATCCACATGGAGAACCCCTGGCTGCTTGTGCTGCCCTGACCTCCAAAAACACCATCACAGAGGCAAGCATGCAGTCTGGCCAGTTGGAAGCCCATTTGAGGAATGGCTGGAGAAGGGATCCTTTGCCAGTTCAAGACAGGGGCCTCTGCCTTTGCAGAAGCCAGGTTTCTCTCTCTGCTTCTGAAGCCCAAGAGCATGGACTTTGAACATCTGAGTCAGCTGGTAGAGCCGTGCAGGCTTCCTGGGGACCAGCTGGACAGAAAACTCTCTGGCAACATAGCAATTCCCTTTCTGACTGCCTCTGAGAGGTGATCTTGGCAAATGTGTCTTTACAAGGTGTGTACATACTTTCATCCTGTCTCCAGGACTTCTCCTGCACACCAAAATGCTCTCCATTTGGTGTGGAGGGAAATCCTCTACAACAGGCTACTAGCATAGGTCTGGAACCTATGGAGAGAACCTGAAGGTTTTGGCCACATCTACTTCATTGTCTCATGCCTGTGTTGAACTCGAGCTCCTGACTGTGCGGGATGGCTTCTGAGTACCAGACGAGATTCCCTTGGGGGAAACGAGGGAGAAGCTTGGAAGAAGCCAAATGCCGTTTCTGACGCCAATGCTTGATGCTGGTGCCAGTACTGATGCTGGTGACAATGCCTGGTGGCAGGGGAACGTTCTCTGGGCCTGTGGTAGGGTGGGGCTGGGTGGGGCAAGGTGGTCCCGGTGAGCAGAGCAGCAGCTCCCCATGGCAGGCATGGCTGGGGCTGTCATAGAATCATAGAATCATAGAATTGGTTTGGGTTGGAACTTCTCTGGGCAATCCGTTCCAGTGTCTTACCACCCTTACTGTAAAAAACTTTCTTCCTTCTGTCCAACCTAAATCTACCCTCTTTCAGTTTAAAACCACATCATGGTTTAACCCTAGCCAGCAACTGAGCACCACAGAGGTGCTAGCTCCCTCCCCCAGTGGGATGGGGGAGAAAATCTGATGAGTGAAAGTGAGAAAACTTGTATGTTGAGATAAGAACAGTTTAAGAAATGAAATTAAAAAAACTAAAAAAGTAATAGTAGCAATAGAAGTAATAATAATAATAACAACAATAATAATAACAACAATAATAATAATAAGAAGAAAAACAACAACAGCATCCAGAGTAACTGAATCACAATGCAATTGCTCACCACCCATCGACTGATGCCCAGCACATCCCTGAGCAGCCGTCACTCCCCTCCACTCAACTCCCCCAGCTTATGTACTGAGCATGACCTCCTATGGTATGGAATAGCCCTTTGGCCAGTCTGGGTCAGCTGTCCTGCCTGTGCTCCCTCCCAGCTTCTTGTGCACCTGGCAGAGCATGGGAAGCTCCAAAGGCCTTGACTTTCTATATGCTCCCAAAGGCTGATCCATGTCTCTGAACAGTCTGATATTGCAGGCTTGACATTCAGCCGATTCCGAGATGCAAGGCAAGAAAGGGGCTTTCCCTCCTTGGGCTAATTTGATCAGGGAATAAATCACAGGAGCAATCATGTCTCCTGCCAAGAGCCATTCTCTCTGAAAAAAAACCCCAGTGGATGCTGAGGGAAGCATAGGAGCAAGACAAGCAGGTAGGATACTTCTGCTGAGTATCCACTCCTGTGTCCCAAGTCCATGGGCATGGGCTTGCCTGAAGAAGTCGCACCCATACACATCTCAGCAGCTTTCCTCTCTGGCACACAGGCTGGGGAGGCACAGACCAAGCCTAACCATAACCCACAGCATGATGTTGCCCTCTGCTTTACAGACAGGCTCCACTATCCCTTCGGGTATCCACGTGGAGAACCCCTGGCTGCTTGTGCTGCCCTGAGCTCCAAAGGCACCATCACAGAGGCAAGCATGCAGTCTGGCCAGTTGGAAGCCCATTTGAGGAATGGCTGGAGAAGGGATCCTTTGCCAGTTCAAGACAGGGGCCTCTGCCTTTGCAGAAGCCAGGTTTCTCTCTCTGCTTCTGAAGACCAAGAGCATGGACTTTGAACATCTGAGTCAGCTGGTAGAGCCGTGCAGGCTTCCTGGGGACCAGCTGGACAGAAAACTCTCTGGCATAACATAGCAATTCTCCTCCTGGCTGTCTCTGAGAGGCGATCTTGGCAAATGTGTCTTTACAAGGTGTGTACAAGCTTTCATCCTATCTCCAGGAATTCTCCTGCATGCCAAAATGTTCCTCCATTTGGTGTGGAGGGAAATCCTCTACAACAGCCACCTGAAGGTTTTGGCCATATCTACTTCATTGTCTCATGTCTGTGCTGAACTCCAGCTCCTGACTGTGCGGGATGGCTTCCGAGTACCGGAAGGGATCCCCTTGGGGGAAACGAGGGAGAAGCTTGGAAGAAGCCAGATGCCGTTTCTGATGCCAATGCTTGATGCTGGTGCCAGTACTGATGCTGGTGACAACACCTCGCGGCAGGGGAACGTCCCCGGGGCCTGTGGCTGGGCGGGGCTGGGTGGGGCAAGGTGGTCCCGGTGAGCAGAGCAGCAGCTCCCCATGGCAGGCATGGCTGGGGCTGTCATAGAATCATCTAATCATAGATCATAGAATCATAGAATGGCTTGGGTTGGAAGGGACCTCAAAAGACCATCTAGTCCAACCCCCCTGCCATGGGCAGGGACATCTCTCACTCGACCCGGTTGCTCAAAGCCCCATCCAACCTGACCTTGAGCACTTCCAGTGATGGGGCATCCACAACTTCTCTGGGCAATCCGTTCCAGTGTCTTACCACCCTTACTGTAAAAAACTTTCTTCCTTCTGTCCAACCTAAATCTACCCTCTTCCAGTTTAAAACTGTGTCATGGTTTAACCCTAGCCAGCAACTGAGCACCACACAGACGCTAGCTCCCTCCCCCAGTGGGATGGGGGAGGAAATCTGAAGAGTGAAAGTGAGAAAACTCGTAGGTTGAGATAAGAACACTTTAATAATCGAAATTAAAAAAAAGCAAAAATATAATAGGAGAAGTAACAATAATAATAATAACAACGACCACAACAACAACAACAACAACAGCATCCAAAGTAACTGAATCACAATGCAATTGCTCACCACCCATCGACTGATGCCCAGCACATCCCTGAGCAGCAGTCAGTCCCCCCCACTCAACTCCCCCAGCTTATGTACTGAGCATGACCTCCTATGGTATGGAATAGCCCTTTGGCCAGTCTGGGTCAGCTGTCCTGCCTGTGCTCCCTCCCAGCTTCTTGTGCACCTGGCAGAGCATGGGAAGCTCCAAAGGCCTTGACCAGTGTAAGCACTACTTAGCAACAACTAACACATCTGTGTGTTATCAACATTATTCTCTTCCTAAATCCAAAACACAGCACTATACAGCGACTAGGAAGAAAATTAACTCTATCCCAGCCAAAAGCAGGACAAACCATTACCCACTGTCCTGTCCGTACTGGCACCAAGAGTATTGGATATCTTCATTTATATCTTTGACAGTTTGCAGGTGACACCAAGCTGAGAGGTGCAGTTGGTACTCTTGAGGAAATGGATGCCATCCAGAGGGACTTGGACAGCCTTGAGGACTGGGCCCACATGAACCTCGTGAAGTTCAACAAGATCAAGTGCAAGGTCCTGCACTTGGGTTGGGGCAATCTCCAATATCAGCACAGACTGGGGGATGAATTGATTGAGAGCAGCGCTGCAGAGAAGGGCTTGGGGGTACCAGTGGTTGACAAATGGGATGTGAGTCAGTAATGCGTGCTTGCGGCCCAGAAAACCTGAGCTACATCCTGAGCTACATCAAAAGACGTGTGGCTAGCAAGTCAAGGGAGCTGATTCTGCCCCTCTCCTCTGCTCTCGTGACACCCCACCTGGAGTACTGCATCCAGTTCAGGGCTTCCCAATAAAGACAGACATGGACCTTTTAAAGTGGATCCTCCAGGGGTTGACCACAAAAAAGAGCCGAAGGCTGGAACACCTCTCCTGTGAAGAAAGGCTGAGAGAGTTGGGATAGTTCAGCCAGAGAGGCTGAAGAGAAGGCTCCAGGGAGACCTCATTGTGGTCTTTCAATATGGAAAGGCAGCTTCTAAGAAAGACGGAGAAAGACTTTTTACCAGGGCCTGTAGTGAGAGGACAAGGAGTAATGGTCCATCAGAGCAGCAACTGCTGAGCTCACCAGCCAACGATGGAAAATCCTGACACATGCCCATGCCTTTTACACACACGGTACACATCTGTGATGGCTGCCTGGTGGCTAACAACAGCAGCAGCTGCTTTAGCCTAAGCAATGCTGCAGCTGCTTTCTGAGAAGCTTTCTACCAAGCCCATCTGGCTGGCACCTTGCTTCCTGATGCTGCGCTTGCAGAAGAGCACAGCCAGGAGCTGGTCTCCTTCCAAGGGAGGCAGGTCACAGGTGGGGGGAGCTGAACGGGAGCTTTCCAGGCCAGGTGAGGACCCTTGGAAAGTGCCAGTCCTTCTGGGAGGCTCTCAGGGCACCAGGCTTGTCCTCCTGGTGCCTGTGCAGTGCTGGGCACACCCTCCTGCCAGGACTCCTGTGGCTCTGGAGGCTGCTCCAATGCCAAAAGCAGATGAGGAGACAGACTTCTCAGCAGTGCTGCTCCATGAGCTCTAATGACCCAGGTTAACTGACGGATGCCAGGGCTTGGCTCAGGCGGTTTGAAGTCTCCTCCTGATGCCACCTGCTACTTAATATTGGTTTGGCTTTTGAAGAGAGGGTATTTATCTTAAGACAACTTCATCAGGCCAGCTTCCTTTCTGGCGTACTGGCCTCAGCCTTTGCAGCTGCAGGGCATGTGGCTCAACCCCAGACACACCACCCTTGGCTCCCACGTGAGCGTGTCAGGGCAGCACCTCTCCCTGCATTGAAGCTGGAACAGGTCCCAGACCTCCACAACCACCCTACGCTGATCACCAGGGATGGGCTGCATCTTGTCAGACTTTGGGATTCCTTTGAGTTGTTAGGTGGGAACCCCTGGAGCTGCAGCAAGAGCTTTGTCTCTCATGCACAGACTTTGCAGGTGGCTGGGCTGAATGTTCAAACAAGACCCTGTGGCTTGGGCCCCAGTACACCTTCTCTCTTTCCTGCAATGAGAACACAATCGATTAAACTACTTCTGTCCAACCCCCAAAAGCCCCAAAGCCCTCTGCTGTCATGAAATCCACCATGGATGGGTGGTGCCTGATTTACCTTCTTAGCACTGGGCTTTCAAGGACTTGTGGAAAGTTGTCAGGGGCACAGAGGCAGAGAGGTGGCCGGTGCAGTCCAGGTTCCCAGCATGTGGGGAGGGGCTGTGCTTCCTCATGTGCATATGCATCTGGCTGTGCCTGTGGGCGTATTTGTGCCTGGGTGCTTGCATTTGTATGTTCATTTGCAAATGCACAAGTGAGAGTGAGTGTCTGCCGGGGTGTGTGTGAACAAGTGCATTTCTGTGTGTGTCTGTGCACGCGTCTGTGTACACGCACAGTTTTGCAGGTGAGCAAGTAAGTGTGTGTGGTGTCAGTGTGCATGTGTGTGTATGGGCATCTGTCTGTGCAGACGTGCCTGTGTATGTCTGTGTGCTTGTACATGAGCATGTGCATATGTATCTACATGCAAGCGTGAGTGTGCAAGTGCGTCGAAGCACACGCAACCACTTATGTGATGACAAGTCTCAGGGGTGAATGTGTGTGGATGTGCAGGGGTTCCTCTGTAACTGGCTGTGCATGCTCATGGGTTCACACGTGTGCTGACATGTGAGTGATGCAGTTCCTGGCCATTCTCTTTCAGAGAGGCTGGGCATCCCCATCTCTCCTGGCAAAGTAAGGCTGTAAGGGATCAGCGTGAAAGCACAGCCCATGTCTGCCTTCCTCTCCTTCTGCTCTCTCCTCTCCCTCCCACCTCCTTGTTGCCTTCTGATCCCCTTTGGCCTACCCACACCATTCTAGGGGGGATCTGCTGCACCCTTCCCTCCTCAGTGCAAGCCAAGGGACGCCCTGCAGCAACTCTGCTACAGCCAAAGGGCACCACATCTCGACTCTCCCTGGTGCTCTCTTCACGGTGGCACTCCACTTGGAGTGACTTTGTTTTTGTCCTTTGTGTCATGGAAGTTCTGCTGCAGCCCAGCCTCTTTCGTTGTGGTGTCCTTCCCTCTGTGGACACTCTCCCAAGTGCTCAGTGAGCAAGGTGTTAGTCTAGGGTGATCAGAGTGGAGGCAGAAGAGGATTCTTCACCTTTCCCAGAATGCGGGGAGTGTGGGACACAGTGCTGTGGGCCCTTGGAAGGCACTGTTCCTGGGAAGTGAGGAAGGCTCCTCCAGAGCCAGTGGCCTGCCTTGCTTTGTCTCTCCCTGGAAATGCCCTCTTGAGCATGTCCTGTGGCTGGGGAGCCTGGCCAGTGGTGTCCTTGAGTGAGCAGCCTGGGGACTGCAGCAGGCCAGTGGGAGGCTCGCAGCCTCCTCTTGGGGATGGATGTTCCTCCTAGTCTGCACGGAGCTCTGCTGGGAGGCAGCCTGGCAGAAGATGACCTTGAAGGCTAGCACAATTCCCTGTGCAGAGGGGCAGGGAAGCAGCAGAGAGGCACAGCTGGAAGAGAGGCTGGGGCTGCTGCCTGAGCGTCCCAAGGGTGGCCAGAAGCTTTCCAAATTACTGCTTTTACCCAGAGAGGGCTTGGAGCATCTTCCCACTGTGGAAGGGGACCTATCGAACTGCTGCAGGAATGCATTGGGCTTGCTGGAACGCCTTCGCCCAAGGCCTTTTGCAAGGGTTGGTTTGGCAGCAGAGACTTGACCCGCTCTCTGACCCCACACAGCTTCCAACTCCTCACAAGCAAAGCCCAAGAGGAGAGGGAGGAAAAGCTACTGAGAGGGGAGGCAACTAGTTCAACACAGACATGTGAACTGCAACGCTGATACACTGATACCAAATCTCCTTTTCCTCCCAGCTGCTATTTGGGGAGGGGTGTTGGCTTTTGAAGAGCATGCATTTACCTGCAGAGAAACCTGGGAGCAACTTCATTAGTTCAAGCTCATTTCTGTGTGCAGACCTCAGCGTTTGCAGCCTGCAGGAAGCTGGGCTGGTAGCAGACACACAATCCTCTGCTGCGGCATTGCTTCTTGCATAGGAGGTGGGGGGCTCATTCCAGACTCCCAGGTCTCCCTGAAGGAGATCACAAAGACCACCAGGGAGTGTTGCAGAAGTCACTTTTTCGCTCCAATAAGAATCCAAAGACCTGTTGAAGCCTTAGACTGCAAGCTGTGAACTTTCACCCAGATACGCTGACCATATGCTGAACTCCTGCCTAGCTACATGAAGGAAGGCCCTGAAACTGGTGCAAACCAGGAAGATAAGGTAGCCAAAACCATCGGCAGAAGCTGCAGCTCTTCAAGACAAGAAAAGGAATGTCCTGCCTGGAGACAGAGAAAGGATCCAATAAGGAACAAGAAGACCCCAGACCCAAATATTACTATTGGACCCAACCATCCCATGAGGGGAGGGGAACTTAGACTGTAAGGGTCTAATTGCCCAGGGATCTCTTTGTTCGGGGTCCCTCCCTGGAGGCACCCAGCTCGAGCTGCTCTTCACCGCTGTACCACTTCATAAATTCACCTGGCGTACGCCATGTGGGAGACTCTGCTTCAGGGAAACCTAGGGTCGAGCCTGAGGGGAGAGTGTGTGTGTGAGTGAGGAGTCGAAAAGGGGCACCCGTCAGCTCAGTGGAGCTGCCCGCTGCAAAGGGACTCCGGTCCTAGCAGTTAAAGTCTCGGGTGGGGTGTGTGCGGCTCCCTGAACCGCTCCCTGAACCGCTCGGGCGGTTGCTGCTCCCCTGACAGGAGGTTGTCATGCCTTCTTTGTTCCTGCCAGTGGGGTAGAGGAGACACCTGCTGCTATGAGGCTGAGGCTGGGGCTGTCTCCCCAGAGAGCACAGGGGAATGAGGGCCCATGGGTGCCCCATGCTGGGAGCTGCCTGGCTCGAGCTTTTCTTTCTCTGAGTTTGTTTTGGTTTATTGTCATACCAAGAGAGAGGAGAAGGCAAAGGTACAGCATCTCTTTACATCAGCTGCCATGGCTGAAGTTCAAGAGGGAAATAACATAATGGAACCAGTTTTAAAGTGTCTCCAGCTCGAGCCAAGAGAAATCCTGTTGCTGTCAGGGAGGAGGGATGTACCTGCCGTTCTTAATAGCAGGCAAGATGAACAAATCACTGCTACGTAAATGCAATGGCTCACGTGTGTGCTGCTTGCGCTTGACCAGACAGCAGAGCTTCCCAAGCATTGGCAATGAGAAGACTGTGCCTTCATTTAGTGCGGTATGGGAATATTTAAGACCATGTCTGCATAAACTGATGTCTGGCATGGGAAGAAAACATTACATCACAGGATCTTGCCCTGCAGATGCCTGGGTGCACAGGGCAAGCAGCGCTGCCAGGGGAGAGCTGAGGGCCCCTGCACCCAGGATCAGCCTTGCACAGACACATCCACTCCCTCCCCTGCCTTGTTGCACGGCCAAGGAAGCTCCCTGCACCAGGGGGTCTTGCCCAGCACAGAGGTACAAGGCACTGTCAGAGACCTCGACTTCCTCCAGCTGCAGGAGGCCGTATTTCCCTGTGGTGTTCAACCACATGGTGAGACGGCCGCTCTGCTTGGAGCCAGCTTCTGCCTGATATGAGACCAGCTTTCGTCTGCTGATACCAGAAAAAACCCCCAAAGCTGGAGGTCTGGTATGTGCAGGTTGTTCGGAAGATGTCTCTCTGCTTTGTGCCCTTGCTCTTTTTGACCTTCACGACGTTCCAGGCAGCCCATTTCTTCATGGTCACTACTCTTTGAGCCTGGTAATTCAGCCAATTGTCCACCCCCTTATCATCCTCTTTATCTCTCTTTACGGTCACTGCAAGGACATTAGCCCTTCCAAAGGGCACTTGCTTTTCCCCTTCCCATTTTCATTTCAGAACAGATGAATCATGTTCTCCAAGCTCTTCTTTCTGCACACTGACAGCGAAGGGAGCCCGTGTGACCACTTCCGAAGGAGGAGGCATCAACGTGGCCAATACACTTTTATGAGCAATGTGGGATTGATGACACCTGAGTGTAGAGCTCTCCAAGTGAGATGACTGAGTCCAGACTGCACGTCTACTCCTCCCTTCTGGCAGCAGTGGTGCTTCTGGAGGTGATTCACCAACCTCCTGCATCCACCTGTGCTGGGCACTTGGCTCGTAGACCTGCAGGCAGGCCCAGGCACCAGTGCCCAAGGACAGGCTGATGCCCACCCTTGTCACCTGTCTTCTCTTTCTCAGTGGCATGTGGGAAAATCCCTGCGCCAGCCCACTGAGGCTGGAGAAAGAGTCTGGGCCCAGATCTGTCCTCAAGGAGCCATCACTGCTTGTCATTCCTTGCTTTTGGGGGAGAATTGTGTCTGTGGAGTGTTGAAGCCCTCTGCAGCTCTGGAGAGCAACCCAAAGCAGGAACTGAACAGTCCAAGGGACCTGAGACACAGCGGAGTGCAGGACACTGAGGGCTGCCGTCAATTCCCCATCAACGCTGCCTAGAGCCCTCTGAGATAACTAGGGGCATGCAAAGCCTCCAAGAGGGCTGGCAGAGCAGAGCCACATCACTGGAGAGAGGCAGGCCATCCTGGAGGAGCAGTGGGGCAACAACCAAGTACCCTAGGCTTTCTCAGGGGAAGTGAATGATGCTTCATGAGCAATGGAGTCTAATTCATAGAGTGGGATCCAGCTGGAAAGCCAGCACCCTCCAGCTGAACTCACATGCAGTGCTGGGGTGGGATTGCCAGAGAAGGGATCCCCGGAACCAGGAAACAAGATCACAGAGCTGTGGTTACCATCTGTTGGACAGACAAACTGGCATGGACTCGGGGCCGTAGGGGTTCCTTGCAGCTGAGCACTGGTGATTTCCCTGAGAAGGAGATAGGAAGAAGAGTGGGACCACTCTCTGGCAGTGAATGAGTGCAGGAAGGGTTTGAAAAGAGAATCTTGGCCAGCGTCTGGCTGATGGCTCTTTTTCACTTGCTGACACCCAGATGCAGGGCAAGGAAGGGCTCCTCCCTTCTTGGGCTGCTTCGGCCACCTGGCAAAACCATAAGAGCAGTTGTGCCTCCTGCCACAAGCTTTGTTCTCCAGCTGTGGCCATCAGTGGAGGCAGAGGGAAAGGGAACAAGCAGACAAGCTGATAGGTCACTTGCCCTGAGTACTCACTCCAGTGTCCCAGCTCTTTTAAGCAGAGGGCATTTACAAGCCTGGCTTGGCTTGTTTAGGGTGCAGACACCAAGTCAGCTTTCTTGGACTCTTTTCATCATCAAAAACCCTGGATATAGATGCAGCCATGAAAGTCACGGTGGCACGTGCTTCAGAGCAGCAGAGGCTGAGGAGGTAGAGGCCCAGCTTCACCACAGCCCCCAGGTGCCACCGCTGGGCAGGCTGAGCTCAGAGCTACAGGCAAGCAGTGGCAGGGAGGGAACCGCTCCGCACAGCACCCCCACCCTTCTGTGCAGTGCTGCAAGCTGTGGGCACCAGTGTGGGCTCAGTGCACAGAAATAGGCAGCGCTGTCCTGGAGCTCGGCATCCCGCACTTGCAGATGAACCTGGGAGGTCTCCACAGACAGCACGGAGGAGAACCTCCCTGACTCCATGTGAGCTCTGTAGTTGCTCACCCACAGCAGCATCTGAGGGGAGTGGGTCTGGCGCTGCTGGTACCAGAGGATGTAGGGATTGCTATAGCTGGTGGTGAAATTGCAGTGCAGAGTTGCCTTGTGTCCCACCTGGATGGTCATTGCTGGTGGGAACTGGAGCACAGAGTCCTTTTGGCCATGACCTGTAAAGCCAGAAAGAGCTTTCAGCTTTGCTTGCCTGTCTACCTGTCCGTCTACCACTTCATCAGCTTTTCCTAGCCTCTGCCAGGCTGAGCTCTTTGTCCCTGCACATTTCTTGCTGCAGCTTCTTGCCACTCCTCACCCCCCCCATCATCCTGCTTTGCAGCCATTCCCACTGCTCTTTCAGTCCACTGATTCTCTCCCTATCTGCCTCTGAGCTGTGTTAACTGCTCGTCTCTCCTTCAGCAGCAGCAGATGGGAGCTGTTCCTCTCCCTCCTCTCACCATATCTTCTTGCTCTAACAGTTCCTCCATATGGCACACCGCATCCTCTGCCCTTGCCCTGCCCTTGTACGGCATTTCAGCTCTTCTTGCACCCAGTTAGCCTTCTCTGTTTGTCCCCCAAGGTTTACGACCATCCCTACAGAGATTGGCAGCATTGTATCCAATATATCTAAGAGAGACGCTCCTCCTATATGCTGCATCGCTCCATTCCCTGGCATCTTTCCCTCTTTCAGGCTTCACCTCTATTAGCAGGACATGCAGGAATGCTCAGGACCTGCAAATTGAAGGTGAGATCTTATTCCTCCTCTGATGCCCATTACTCCTGACATCTCCCAGATTCTTTGCCATACCCGACTGCAGCCCCTGCTCTCCCTACAGAAACACTCCCAGATCCCCCAGGGAGCCAGCACTCACGTCTGCCCGCTTCCCCACCACCAGCTGCGCAAACTCTTGCCTCATTCTCCCCAGCCTGAAAGTCGCATCTCACCAAAGTCTGCCAGTGCCACCAGAGCTGCCAGGAAAATCAGGACCATGTCACGCTGTTCCTTCATGGGGTGCCCAGGGACCTGCCAGCAGGAGGGACCTGATGCTTGCAACTGCACCTCTTCTTCTGCCTCTGCCAGATCAAAGAGGCCTCCAAAGCACAGCCCAGAGGGTGGAGCAAACCCCTCTCCCTGCTGCTCCAAGGACTGCAAACCTGCCAGCGCTTCCCTTGCAATACAACTCCAGCTGCCACAACGGTCCCCAGCTGGGGCAGGGAAGAGGCCTGAGCCTTTCCTCTCTGCCTCTGAAGCCTGTGAACATGGACTTTCACAGCTGTCTCAGCTCCTACAGCCTCCCTGGGGCCACGCTGGGCCCAGGACCTCATGCCCAGAGGCCTCCTTCCAGCTCTCGCTCACCTCAGACCTTCAGCCCCGCAGGCCAACTTAGCACATCTCTTGGTGCCTCACTCCTGAGCTCTAACCTTGACTCGCACCTCTGCCTTGCAGCAAGTGCCCAGCTCAAGCTTCTCTCCTGTCTCCTGCACTTCACTCCAACACCAAAGGCTCTCAGGCTGAGGTTAAGGGCAATCTTCTGCAACAAGCTCCATGTCCCGAACACTACCCGCTGTGGGATACACTTGAAGGTGCCTGTGACAATCAGTATCTCCTCCTCACGGTGGTGCCGAGGCAGAACTGCTGGCTCTGCAGGATGCCTGTCCAACACCAGCAGGAGCGCCTTGGAAGTGGGCTGTGGAGCTGGAGGGTTCAGTTTGTAATTGTGTATCTGAGCCTGCTTACAAAGTTCCCAGCAAGAAACCACTTCTGGTGGTGGTTTCAAAGCAAGGGCTTGGATTAGTGCTGAATGGGTTGGGTGTTTGTGTTCTGCCAGGGCCTGGCTATGTGCGTGGGGTGAAAGAGATGCCCAGCCGCTGCTGGTGGAGCAGCAGCAGTGGCCGGACCCTGTGGCAGTACCGAGGGCTGCCCGGCTTCCCGGGGGCAAGAGGAGCTCTGCTGCCCACCTCCCTGTGCAGACCAGAAAGGCGCTGCTCCTCGACAGGAGCCAGCGGGGCCAGCGGCTGCACTCGCTCCTGCGCGGGCACCCCCGGACACCGCCACCGCTCCACTCGCGATTGCTGTCCGCCGCCACTGCAGCCTTGGGTGGAGATCGTGGTGCAGGTCCTTGGGAAGGGCAAAACCACTGGGCATCTGTCCCCTCTGAGACGCCTTTCTGAGACACTGCTGGCAGGCCTTTCCAGCCAGGCCAGAGGATGCCACGTTACCCAGAAGGCTCGGAGCCCTCTGTGGGGAAGCAAGAGAGCCCTGCGGGAAACCCCCTACTCCCCTCCCTGCCTGGCACAGACCGTCTGGGTCTGCGTTGGCAGCGCTGCCCGAGGGGGCTCTTTGGTGCCTTCAGGAGCACGGATCCGCAGCAGCCCTCAAGGAGAAGAGGTGCTGAGCCCCGGCACTGGCTCCAAGGAGGACCTGGCGGTGGCGGTGGCGGTGGCGGTCGGGCGGGGGAAGCGTCCCGGGGCCCGGGGCCGGGCGGGGCCGGGCGGGGCCGGGCGGGGCGAGGCGGGGCCGGCGGGCGGAGCGGCAGCGCCCCCTGGCGGGCCCGGCCGGGGCTGTCCCCCCGCCCCCGCCGGGCCCGCCCGGCCCCGCCCGCGCCGGTTCGTGCCCGGCCGCAGCCCCGGCTCCTCTCCCCGTGCCTCCCACGGCGCAGTAATACACCGCCGCGTCCCCGCGCCGGGGCCGGGCGAGCCTCAGGGCGCTGGACCGGCGGTCTGCCGACACCCACAGCCGCCCCGGCGGGTTCTCCACTGCTTTCTCTCCAGTGACACCTGTTACAATGTGATGCGGTGCCTGGTCTGGAAGCTGACGGTACCAGTGGATGGAGTCGGTGTTTTTTATGTTGGGGTGTGAGCAGTTGATGCTGATGGCGGTGCCCTCGGAGGTCTCTGCCGACGGCTCCTGCTGCACCTGGGCTCTGCCCGCAGCCACTGCCGAGAAAGGAGAAGGAAAGGCCAAAGATCACCAAAGGTTACCCAGCTCGGATTTTCCCCAAGAAATGGTTAGGAAGAGTGGCAGTGAGAGAGCGCTGGACTGGAACGGCTGGGGAGATGTGCCCGTGACCAGGGATGGAGAATGATCGTGGTGTGAGTGTGAGGAGTGAAGGGAGAAGGTTGTGGAGAATGTTAAACTGATGCATGCAGAAATGGGATGAAAGTGATATTCACGGACGGATGGATGAAGAGGGGACGAGGAAACAGGAGAATGCATGTGTGACAGTGAATTATGGAGGGCTGAATTCGGGAAAAGAATAAATGCTGAATGCGCAGGGGGATGAGTGGATGTGTGGAATAATGGAGAGGTGCAGGAAGGCGAACTTGTGCCTACAGGTATGAAGGAAGCAGAGGGAGAGATGAGAGAGGGATCTCAGGGAGCAGGAAGATGGGGTAGAATTGGTAGGGGCCTGGAGGGACGGGTAAAAAGAGGGGTGGACAGGCGAAGGAAGAGAGGAAGATTAGGCAGGGAGAGTGGGTGTTACAGTGAAAGAGGGCTGAAATCAGGGCAATAACAACTGCAGAATGCACAGAAAAGAGTGGGTGCATGGAAAAGCAGGGCTACGTGCAAGCACACTGGTAATGGTAGAGACTATGGGAACGAAGGAGACTAGCTGGAGTGGACACAAGAGAGCTGGGAAAGGGGAATGAGAGATGGCAGAGAGGCAGGGAGAGGGAAAGACACGTTGAAGAAGGAGAGGGAAGAGTTGGCGCTGGGCTCCCTGGGGAACAGCCCGGGCCCAGCCCCGGCCCCCCCCAGCCCCGCCAGCCCCGCGCACCCAGCAGCACCGCGGCCAGCCCCGCCAGCCCTGCGCCCCGCCACCGCCGCATCCCGCCGCTGCGCCGCCCGCGCCTCGCTGCCCCCCGCCAGCCCCGGCTCTCGGGGAACAGCCCGGGCGCCTCCTCCCCTCCCCTCCCCTCCCCTCCCCTCCCCTCCCCTCCCCTCCCCTCCCCTCCCCTCCCCTCCCCTCCCCTCCCCTCCCCTCCCCTCCCCTCCCCTCCCCTCCCCTCCCCTCCCCTCCCCTCCCCTCTCCTCTCCTCTCCTCTCCTCTCCTCTCCTCTCCTCTCCTCTCCTCTCCTCTCCTCGCCGCCGCCGCCAGCTCCGTCCCGGGGCTGAGCCCTGCGCCGTCGCCGCTCGGGCGCTCGCCCGGCCTCAGACGGCGCAGGGGCTCTGCACGCCCACCGCTTTGCCTCCTGCCAAATGCACTCTCCCCGGCCTCCAGCAAGGACGCCCCAGCCACAAGAAGCCTGCCCAGCGCCACCTGCAGCCTGGGGCAGCCCCAGGGCCGTGGCCCAGCACATGGAGCAGCTTCCCAGAGCTGTCTCCGAGCTGCGGGGCTGGAAAGAGCAGCCACTGCTTTCCTGCGGATGGCAATGAGCAGCTTGAGAGCCTCCCTTCAGCTGCCTCTCTGCAGTCCCAGCACGATGCTGAAAAGTTGTGTTGTGGCAGAGGGGGTGTGAAGACAAATGTGAGGGACCTCCAGAGGTCATCTAGATCAACCTCCAATCGGAACAGATCCTATTAGATAAGGTTGCTCAAGGTCACATTCAGTCCAACCTTGAACAGCTCCCGGGATGGAGATTGCACAGCCTCCCTGGGAAACCCGGTCCAGGTCTTCTGATTTCTTTTAGCCTACTGCTTAATCAGATTTTTGCATGTTCTAGTTGCTGTCCTTTGCCTCTGCTTCTTGAAGGGACTCCGTGTCGGCTGGACCAGAGTCTAGGTCCATCTTCTCTGTCTCCTCTGAACAAGTAGTTGGAGAAAGCAAGAAGGTCTCCCCTGAGCCTTCCCTTCTCCAAGATGAGCAGGCCCAATTGTCTTGGCTCTTCTCGCATTGCCAGACCCCTGTCCACCTTGGTGACCTTTGTTGGTCTCGCTTCAGTATGTTGATAGCCTCCTTGGACAGGGGAGCCCCAGCCTGGATGCAGTACTGCAGATGTGGTCTCACGAGGGCCAGAGGGGCAGGGTCACTTTCCTGGACCTGCTATCAGCACTTTGGCTACCACAGCTCAGGATGCAGTTGGCTGCCTTTGCTGCAAGGGCAGGCTGCTGTTCCATGTGTCTCCTAAAGCCATGCATCCTTTCCTGTGGCTCTGCTCCCTAGGCAGCGAGTCCCCAGCCTGCATGACCAAATGGGCTGGCTCCTCCTCCAGGTGCAAACCCTTGTCCTTGCTCTTTTTGACCTGCATGACGTTCCAGGCAGCTAGTTTCTTCATGGTCACTAGTCTTTGAACCTGGTAGTCCAGCCAATTTTCCACCCCGCCTTGTCATCCTCTTCATAAGCCCATTCACCACCAGTTTGTTCCTAAAGGAAGTATGGGAAGAGGGTGTCAAAACTCCTTCTGAACTCCAGGTACACAGGTCCCCTGCCCTTCTCTTCTCCACAGTGCCCATAAGCACGGAGGCTGGCCCTCAGCTACACTAGAGCCTCAGCTCAGAAGCAGCTGCATGGAGAGGGGAATCAGCCCTGCCTGAGCTCTCCCAGAAGGCCTCCCTGGCAGGGATCGCACTAAGGTCGCTATGGGGAAGGGCTCAAGTCCTCAGCTGCATTGTCCCAAGTTGTGTCATTGCCACAAAGGCTGAGGAGAAGGCTGAGGTACTTAGTGCCTTCTTTGCCTCAGTCTTTAATAGTCAGACTAGCTATCCTCAGGGTATTCAGGCCCCTGAGCCAGGACGTGGGGATGGGAAGCAGAACGAAGCCCCAGTAATCCAAGAGGTAACAGTTGGCGACCTGCTCCTCCACCTGAATGCCCACAAGTCTACGGGGCCAGATGGGATCCACCCGAGGATACTGAGGGAGCTGGCGGAGTTGCTCACCAAGCCACTTTCCATCATTTACCAGCAGTCCTGGTCAGCCGGGGAGGTTCCTGATGCCTGAAAGTTAGCAAATGTGACACCCATCTACAAGAAGGGTCGGAAGGAGGATCCTGCGTACTACAGGCCGGTTAGCCTGACCTCGGTGCCGGGGAAGGTCCTGGAGCAGATCGTCTTGAGTGCCATCACGCAGCCCGTGCAGGATGACCAGGGGATCAGGCCCTGCCAGCATGGGTTCATGAAGGGAAGGTCCTGCTTGACCAACCTGATCTCCTTCTATGACAAGGTGACCCGCTTGGTGGAGGAGGGGAAGGCTGTGGGTGTTGTCTACCTGGACTTTAGTAAGGCCTTTGACACTGTCTCCCACAGCATTCTGCTGGGGAAACTGGCTGCTCATGGCTTGGATAAGTGCACTCTTCACTGGGTAACAAACCGGCTGAATGGCCAAGCCCAGAGAGTGGTGGTGAATGGAGTCAAATCCAGGTGGCGACCAGTCATGCGTGGTGTTCCCTAGGGCTCAGTGTTGGGGCCAGTTCTGTTTAATATCTTCATTGAGTGCACCCTCAGTAAGTTTGCAGATGACACCAAGCTGGGTGGAAGTGTCGATCTGCCTGAAGGCAGGAAGGCTCCACAGAGGGACCTGGCCAGGCTGGATGGATGTGCTGAGGCCAACTGCATGAGATTCAACAAGGCTCAGTGCCGGGTCCTGCACTTGGGTCACAACAACCCCAGGCAATGCGACAGGCTGCAGGAGGAGTGGCTGGAGAGCTGCTTGGTGGAAAAGGACCTGGGGGTGTTGGCTGACAGCTGGCTGAACGTGAGCCAGCAGCGTGCTCAGGTGGCCAAGAGGGCCAATGGCATCCTGGCCTGTATCAAGAATAGTGTGGCCAGCAGGACCAGGGAGGTGAGAGTGCCCCTGTACTCGGCACTGGTGAGGCCGCACCTCAAGTACTGTGTTCAGTTTTGGGCCCCTCACTCCAAGAAGGACATCGAGGTGCTGGAGTATTTCCAAAGAAGGACAGCGAGGCTGATGAAGGGTCTGGAGCACAAGTCTTACGAGGAGAGGCTGAGGGAGCTGGGGTTGTTTCGTTTGGAGAAGAGAAGGCTGAGAGGAGACCTTATCACTCTCTACAACTACCTGAAAGGAGGCTGTAGTGAGGTGGGGGTCGGTCTCTTCTCCCAAGTAACAAGTGATATGACAAGAGGAAATGGGCTCAAGTTGTGCCAGGGGAAATTTAGATTAGATACTAGGAAAAATTTCTTCATGGAGAGAGTGGTTGGGCATTGGAACAGACTGCCCAGGGAAGTGATGCAACCACGGTCCCTGGAAGCATTCAAAAACTGTGTGGATGTGGTGCTTAGGGACATGGTTTAGAGGTGAACCTGGCAGTTAGGTTAACAGGCTGGACTCGATGATCTCCGAGGTCCTTTCCAACCTTAATGATTCTATGACTCTATGATTCTAAGCTGGACCAGAGCCCAGGCAGACAAACAATCAGGAGGGCAGATGTGCTAAAAAACTTTCAAAATGCACACAGCTCTTCTTGGGGAAAAGGTCTCTTTGGGACACCCCTGTGGGACATCAGCAGGCGTTGGGGGATGCGGTCTCAAATCCAATGTCCCTTCCCTCCCAGGGGCAGTTGCTGGGCACTCGGACCTAGATTGCAATGCAGGGCATGAAGGTCCTTGTGGGCTGAAGTCCAAGGCAGGCATCAGCTCTTTGGCTTTCCCTGTGCAAGCCACAGGGTCTGGCCTTCCGCTCACAGCACAGCCACATCAGGCTTCATGTTCCTTCCATTTGGGACCTGTTTGGTCCAAGAGCTCAGCCCCTGCCTGACACAGCACCAGGCCAATGAACCATACAAGTACATTTGGCATTGATAAGGACATGAGAGGGGGCTGTGTTCCAACCCAGGCACCACCGACACTGCACTGCAAACAGATCCACTCAGGGATGGCCAGCACATGGTCAGCAGGATTCCTTAGCCTTTCTCCTTGCCCACAAAGCCAACCCCATCCTTCTGAACTCTCTACGACTGGGGAGAGCAACTGAGTCCTGGCCTGGAGAGGCAGGCAGGGGGCACTGCCAGCCGTGCTGAGGCACTCCCACTATTGTTACACTGAACTAAAAGAAAGGATCCAAGCTGGAGGGAAGCTGTTCTTGCTGGGGTCTGGAATTGACAGCAGCGGAGCCTGAGCTCTGGAGGGGCAGGAAAAGGAGGTGTCAGGAGGCAGGGGCTGCATTTCAGTGCCTCTTCCCTCGACAGATCTCTAGCAGGCTGGTGCCATCACCATTCAGCTGCCCCAGGCATGCCCATGGCATTGCTTGTGTGCTCACAGACTGCACAGAAAAGGGATGAGTCAAAACAAGCCAGAAATTTTTCCTGAGGGCAGTGTTCAGCAGGATGGGGTCAAAACCTGGCAGCACAACACACACACCTGGGGAGGAAAGAAGTGATCATCAGGGTGAGCTGAGGAGGGAGGGAAAGAGATGGATGTGGCATGTCCTCATGCCTGGCAGCTTTGGGCATCCAGCTGAGGATTGCTGGAGCCTCTTCCTTGAGAACAGCACTTCAAACTGCCCCACCAGAGTCACCCAGGCTGAGGTCACTTGCCTGCCCTGAAGCCGTCCAGAACTTGAGCTGAGTCGTCTGCCAGCACTGCTGCATTCCTGCCCTAGAAATCCTGGGGCCTTTCCTCCCTGTGCTTGGAAGAAGCCTTCATTGGGGAATGGGCATGGCCCAAATGTGGAAATGAAAAGGCAGCAGTGCTGGAAACCAAAGCACAGCCCATATCATGAGCTGTGATGCTTTGCATTCAAGATGAGCTTGTCAGAAAATTGTTACCTCTGCAAAGGGTGCCTCTGCTCCTGCGGCAATGGAGGGCAGGTATAAAAGCCAGCCCAGGTTCCTGCTCTCTCATCCACTTCTCCTGCCTCCTTCTCCTTGGGAACCAGGTGAGTCTGAAGTCCCTTCTCTTCCTCTTCCAAAATGAGATCTCTCCTCAGTGGACATCTCAGCTGATATTGTCTTTGTCCTGTGCTGGGCGCTGGAGCTCCTTGTCATGGCAGAGGGTTGTGGGGAGAAGGTGTGCTAGAGAGAGGCTGGGATGTGGCTGAGGGGGCTCTTGGTTTAGGAACTAGCAGACAGTCAGCCTGGGCCAGGTTGTTCTTTGTAGGAAAATGAAGACCGTGTGGCTCCTGGCTAAAGCCTCCAGCTCCTGACACAATAGTGAACTTGGCTGCTCCTCACACATGCCTGTGTCCTGCTTCCTCCCTGTCCTCTCTCCCAGGTGCACCTGCAGCCCAGAGACATGTCCTGCTACAACCCGTGCCTGCCATGCCGGCCCTGCGGCCCGACCCCACTGGCCAACAGCTGCAATGAGCCCTGTGTCAGGCAGTGCCAGAACTCCACCGTCGTCATCGAGCCTCCTGCTGTGGTGGTGACCCTGCCCGGACCCATCCTCAGCTCCTTCCCACAGAACACCGTTGTGGGATCCTCCACCTCCGCTGCTGTTGGCAGCATTCTCAGCTCTCAGGGAGTGCCCATCACCTCTGGGTGCTGTGACCTCTCTGGCATTTCCAGTCGCTACTATGGCAGAAGGTGCCTCCCCTGAAAAAGATGCTGGGAAAGCCTCAGGGAGACCCCTCAAGGAACTCAGAACATGCTGCTGAGCAGAGGACTGAGGTTTTGGATGTGTTTTAAGAATAGCTGACTGGCTTTGCCTTTCTCTCCCTTTTCTTTGTTTGCTTCAGTTCCCCTTGGCAGCAAAGTCCCACTAAGACCAGCCTGGTGGGGACCATCTGTCTCCTCTCCCTCTATGGGGCAGGCAGACAGACAGACATCATGCAGGAACTTCTCCACAGCAAAGGGCCTCAGACCCTCAGCTGCCCCTGGGACTCTCTGCACTGGCAGCCCCACTTGGAGTGACTTTGTTCCCCTCTTGATTCATTAAAGTTCTGCTGCATTCAAGCCTGGCCTCCATGTGCTCCTTCCCTCTCTGGACATGCCCCAAGCTGCCAGGGGAGAAGGGTGCTGGTCAGGGGTGGAAGGGGGTGAGGGCACAAGGAGACCCTTCTCCATTCACAGAGGCATGGGAGGTTTCCACACCCTGCAGAGGCTTCCTCTTTTGGGCACCATGCCTTGGAGCTGAGGAAGTCACCCCTGGCTGCTCTGCTGCCAGTGAGCATCAGGCCTTGCCTTGCTGTGCCTCTGCTCACAAGTGCCTAGAAAGGCAGGAGGCCCTGAGGGGTCAGCAGCGCCATGAGCTCTTGAGGAAGGGCGTTCCTCTTGCTATGGCTGGAGCTGCACTGGGGTGGCAGGGAGGGGTTTGTGGGGCTCTGGGAGATGAGTGCTTTGCAGAAGGGCAGGCATGGTAAAGCAGGGAAGAGCCTCTGGAATGGCCCATAGCTGCTACTGCTCCTTCCTCTCCCCTCCACCACCCAATGGAGAGGCCATGGCCAGCAGGCATGGGCAGGAGTAGCAGGGAAAAGTCGCCCATGCTACTGAATGCATCAAACATGGAAATTGGAGCTAAGCATGTGGGAGCTGAGGGAAACGGTGGAAACAGTTCAATGTGATTGGCAAAGTCCCCAAACTGCAGCGCTGTGAAATGCTGGCTGGGGAGCAACTTCTAAAGGGCACTTGTTTTCCCCTTCCCATTTTCATTTCAGAACAGATGAATCATGTTCTCCAAGCTCTTCTTTCTGCACACTGACAGCGAAGGGAGCCCGTGTGACCACTTCCGAAGGAGGAGGCATCAACATGGCAGATACACTTCTATGAGCAGTGTGGGATTGATGACACCTGAGTGTAGAGCTCTCCAAGTGAGATGACTGAGTCCAGACTGAACGTCTACTCCTCCCTTCTGGAAGCAGTGGTGCTTCTGGAGCTGATTCACCAACCTCCTGCATCCACCTGCTGACAGCCAGATGCAGGGCAAGGAAGGGCTCCTCCCTTCTTGGGCTGCTATGGCCACCTGGCAAAACCATACGATCAGCTGTGCCTCCTGCCACAAGCTTTGTTCTCCAGCTGTGGCCATCAGTGGAGGCAGAGGGAAAGGGAACAAGCAAACAAGCTGATAGGTCACTTGCCCTGAGTACTCACTCCAGTGTCCCAGCTCTTTTAAGCAGAGGGCATTTACAAGCCTGGCTTGGCTTGTTTAGGGTGCAGACACCAAGTCAGCTTTCTTGGACTCTTTTCATCATCAAAAACCCTGGATATAGATGCAGCCATGAAAGTCACGGTGGCACGTGCTTCAGAGCAGCAGAGGCTGAGGAGGCAGAGGCCCAGCCTCACCACAGCCCCCAGGTGCCACCGCTGGGCAGGCTGAGCTCAGAGCTACAGGCAAGCAGTGGCAGGGAGGGAACCGCTCCGCACAGCACCCCCACCTTTCTGCGCAGTGCTGCAAGCTGTGGGCACCAGTGTGGGCTCAGTGCACAGAAATAGGCAGCGCTGTCCTGGAGCTCGGCATCCCGCACTTGCAGAAGCACCTGGGAGGTCTCCACAGACAGCACGGAGGAGAACCTCCCTGAATCCACCCGAGGGTTCCGTTTGTCCACCCGCAGCAGCATCTGAGGGGAGTGGGTCTGGCGCTGCTGGTACCAGAGGATGTAGGGATTGCTATAGCTGGTGGTGAAATTGCAGTGCAGAGTTGCCTTGTGTCCCACCTGGATGGTCATTGCTGGTGGGAACTGGAGCACAGAGTCCTTTTGGCCATGACCTGTAAAGCCAGAAAGAGCTTTCAGCTTTGCTTGCCTGTCTACCTGTCCGTCTACCACTTCATCAGCTTTTCCTAGCCTCTGCCAGGCTGAGCTCTTTGTCCCTGCACATTTCTTGCTGCAGCTTCTTGCCACTCCTCACCCCCCCCATCATCCTGCTTTGCAGCCATTCCCACTGCTCTTTCAGTCCACTGATTCTCTCCCTATCTGCCTCTGAGCTGTGTTAACTGCTCGTCTCTCCTTCAGCAGCAGCAGATGGGAGCTGTTCCTCTCCCTCCTCTCACCGTATCTTCTTGCTCTAACAGTTCCTCCATATGGCACACCGCATCCTCTGCCCTTGCCCTGCCCTTGTACGGCATTTCAGCTCTTCTTGCACCCAGTTAGCCTTCTCTGTTTGTCCCCCAAGGTTTACGACCATCCCTACAGAGATTGGCAGCATTGTATCCAATACATCTAAGAGAGACGCTCCTCCTATATGCTGCATCGCTCCATTCCCTGGCATCTTTCCCTCTTTCAGGTTTCACCTCTATTAGCAGGACATGCAGGAATGCTCAGGACCTGCAAATTGAAGGTGAGATCTTATTCCTCCTCTGATGCCCATTACTCCTGACATCTCCCAGATTATAACCCGTACCCGCCCGCAGCCCCTGCTCTCCCTACAGAAACACTCCCAGATCCCCCAGGGAGTCAGCACTCACGTCTGCCCGCTTCCCCACCACCAGCTGCGCAAACTCTTGCCTCATTCTCCCCAGCCTGAAAGTCGCATCTCACCAAAGTCTGCCAGTGCCACCAGAGCTGCCAGGAAAATCAGGACCATGTCACGCTGTTCCTTCATGGGGTGCCCAGGGACCTGCCAGCAGGAGGGACCTGATGCTTGTAAATTCACCTCTTCTTCTGCCTCTGCCAGATCAAAGAGGCCTCCAAAGCACAGCCCAGAGGGTGGAGCAAACCCCTCTCCCTGCTGCTCCAAGGACTGCAAACCTGCCAGCACTTCCCTTGCAATACAACTCCAGCTGCCACAACGGTCCCCAGCTGGGGCAGGGAAGAGGCCTGAGCCTTTCCTCTCTGCCTCTGAAGCCTGTGAACATGGACTTTCACAGCTGTCTCAGCTCCTACAGCCTCCCTGGGGCCACGCTGGGCCCAGGACCTCATGCCCAGAGGCCTCCTTCCAGCTCTCGCTCACCTCAGACCTTCAGCCCCGCAGGCCAACTTAGCACATCTCTTGGTGCCTCACTCCTGAGCTCTGACCTTGACTCGCACCTCTGCCTTGCAGCAAGTGCCCAGCTCAAGCTTCTCTCCTGTCTCCTGCACTTCACTCCAACACCAAAGGCTCTCAGGCTGAGGTTAAGGGCAATCCTCTGCAACAAGCTCCATGTCCCGAACACTACCCGCTGTGGGATACACTTGAAGGTGCCTGTGACAATCAGTATCTCCTCCTCACGGTGGTGCCGAGGCAGAACTGCTGGCTCTGCAGGATGCCTGTCCAACACCAGCAGGAGCGCCTTGGAAGTGGGCTGTGGAGCTGGAGGGTTCAGTTTGTAATTGTGTATCTGAGCCTGCTTACAAAGTTCCCAGTGAAAAGGGGCTTTAGAGTGTAACTATAAAGGTTGTAACTCTTATACAAAAGTCTTGAAGTAAGGAGTCTTGCAATCTCTCAGCAAAGGACAGTTCCTGATAAGAACAGAAACTTGTCCTAAAAACCAGCTGAAACCGACCCTGCAGTTTGGACAAGAGTCAAGGAGCAGCTGAGTCTGCACAAGAACAAGGGGTTACTAGCGGTGACGAAGAAGAGTCATCAGCCTTCATCCCCACGACCCCCTGCGACCACCACCAGAAGGCACCGCGCAAGCGCAGTTGTGAGGGGTTTATGGAAATGACCTCTTGGGGCTAATTTTAATACGAAGCGGGACAGGTCATGCATATGTATAGACGTATTGGGAAACCTTATGTATATGTAACACTTTATTGTATAAATCCAAGATAAGCCACCGCGTGTGCGCGCACGACTTTGGCGGGATGACCCCCCGTGCTGCCCAGCGCTGAATAAACATACCTACTTTACAACCTAACGGGTTGTGGAGTCTGTTTCCGCACGTCACCAGCAAGAAACCACTTCTGGTGGTGGTTTCAAAGCAAGGGCTTGGATTAGTGCTGAATGGGTTGGGTGTTTGTGTTCTGCCAGGGCCTGGCTATGTGCGTGGGGTGAAAGAGATGCCCAGCCGCTGCTGGTGGAGCAGCAGCAGTGGCTGGTCCCTGCGGCAGGACCGAGGGCTGCCCGGCTTCCCGGGGGCAAGAGGAGCTCTGCTGCCCGCCTCCCTGTGCAGAGCAGAAAGGCGCTGCTCCTCTCCGGGAGCCAGAGGGGCCGGCGGCTGCACTCGCTC